>NC_056741.1:1053083048-1053268048 GCF_019279795.1 Protopterus annectens | reverse complement strand
TTCTTTAGACAAGCATATAGCTTCAACGAGTGACAGGTTCTTACTCAATGAATTTGCCTACCTATGGAACACGCTTCATTTACATATCTAACAATATATCACATTCACCTCCTTCAGGTTCTGCCTTTTGTCAATTGGACAGGTACCCACAAATGAACTGCTGAGATAAGCGGAATGGGTTTCATAAAAAGAGGGTAGAGGGTAAGGTGTGTGTATCTGATGAAGTTCCATTTTGGAGTGTGAATAAAGGGAACAAAAGCACTAATACCTTACTTGCCTGGAGTCTGTTTTTTTTTTTTTTTTTTGGAAGACAGTTACCCTGTGTTTTTTGTGGATTATTGTAAGGAGTGGCAAATCCATCCACCAAATTCTGAGGATTGCATCAGCATTCTTGATCACCAGCCTGTCTGCAAGAAAGAAGATTTGAACCTACACTTTAAGTCATAGATGTCATTGACTCTTTTTGTATGGCAAATAGTAAGGGTATTCAGAAGACCTGCAGCTAATGTCACGTGCTGACATCCTAAGTTATTAGTTATCAGTTACCATCATACTGAGTATCCTTCCCATGATATGAAATACTAAGAAGGTATAAACATGCATGTTTTTAGGAATTTAGTATATACAGTATTTAAGCACTGAAATGCAAACCTAAGGTTTAAAACTTGACAGCTCCCATTCGCATTGTTTGTTACCCATATATTATTCATGAATAATGGTCAGGTTTTATCCACAAACTTCCATTATTACAAAACAGTAAACTAATGCAAATAAACATTGCAAGGAAAAACTAATGCAAATAAATACTGCAAGGAAATACTGACATATTCAAAAAGCAGGATCAAAAAGTCAGAACCCTTCAAATGTGATATAACTACAGCACACACACAGGGTTAATTAATGTATACTGTACTAAACTGAAATATCTTTTTGTTATTATTACAGTGCACATTATGAATGCCTACTGTTCATTGACGAAAGAAAAAATACACCAGTTACTTTGCATATTCCCAGCACTGTCATATCTTAAATAAAATGTCATTTGTTTTTTGTTCCCTTTGCCTTTTCCCGAAAGTTAATCTAAAACTGCGCGTGGAGCTGCCTCTATCAGAATTTTGCAAGGAAATCTCTCTCTACTCTGTAAACCAGTGACAAGACTGAGCTTTGTACCAAGAGTCATCAGTGGAATCGGTTTCTATCTTTCCCTAGAGCTATTTTTTATTATTATTTTTTTAAAGAGACATATTTATTAAATTATCACTTATGACATGGGCAATCCCCCTTATGTTGCTTCTTGGGAGAGTGTGAGGGCATTCAAAAGCCTCCCCATCTTGAAGCAGTAAAGTTGGAGTCTGAGATACTGTCAGTAGATGAGAGGGTTCTAGCAATGTTAACAGAAAGAAAGACTTTATTATTTGTGCATATGTACCTAATGGATAGTCAGAATGCTTGATCTTCTTGGAGACTGTCTATGAGAGTAGGATATTATGGGCTACCACATATTCAGCATGTACTTCTGCTGGTACATTCCAAAGCTTATATGGGAATTGAAGAAGTACTTGGAGGGGAATGATAAGTAAGGATTGGCTTGCATGATCTGAACCTAGCTGAACTATCGTATGATTCTGAGCTTGTCAAGAGTTATCTGTAACAAACACCATTTATGAACACATGCTAATCATGACTGCATTTGGTAACAGAGGACTCTGGGACAAAGGCTGATGATAGGCTTTATCATCCTGTCATCGGATCTGAGTCTCTGTGTTGGGATCCTTACTATAAGAAGGGTGCTATCCTTAGACAATAGTTTGACAGATATATGAAAAAAATACATGTATAGGGTTACCCTGGGTATACCTATGGGCTGATTCTGTGAGAGCTAAGTTCAGCTGTATCATTCAGAAAATCTTTCATATCCCAAGAAAAGTTTCAGATGTAAAGTCTGACTGGACCTGTTTATAACTTCAGTAATTCAAGTAGCAGGAGGGTGCTTTGGCCAAAGGGAGGAAAATGCTTATCATGGTGTTATCTGTAGGACATTCTGCTGGATATTGGGTCTATGTTAAATAAACGCTTAAAATGTCGAGTACAACATACTTGAACACTTTTAAGGGAACGTTTATTTAATTGACAGCTCAGAATGTCGGAAAATGGAGTACTGAAATATGTTGTTTGGCCAGCACTGAAATATTATGTCATGTAAGCTACTCCTAATGGCGCAGTATGGTGCAGAATGGGAGAATTTCCCTTTTCTGCACAGAAGTACAGTCTTGGAGTTGATATATTTCAGTAGGAGGGGGCAGGGGGCTTGCCCCCCTGCTTGCACTGTTAAGGTATGTTTTTCTTTTTTTTTATGATAGATTTGAAGTTGCTGTCAGTTGGTGGAGTGTTCTGCAGCAGTTGGGTGGAGTAGGTGGCCAAACAAAACTTTTCGTCATTCTGGATTACGACATTCTGAGCTGTCGGTTAAATGAACATTCACTTAAAAGTGTTCTAGTATGTTGTACTTGATATTTTAAGCATTAGTTTATTTAACTTGGACCCTGGATATTAACAGTGACTGAAGCCATCTAGTTAAAAATGAACTCAATTTAGGCTAACAAGATATTCTTCTGATTTGTTGATTCTTACTGATGGGCAAAGAAGGCAGGCAGCAGTTACAGCATTCATCAATGTAAGGGCCTGAATGTGGGAAGAGTTTCAAAAGGCCATGGAGAGTGATTTCTTGAAGTACTCAGAGATTGTCCATGATGTTCTCACCAAGAACATGCTAAATTATCCTGAATTAAACGGAAAATTATGGTGAGTGGAAGGAATGTTTTGAGGAGCTCCTGAACCCAGAAGAGAATCATTACCTTGACTATTGCAGTGCTAGGAGCTAATATGGGATTGGGTTTCTTGCAGGAGATGAAGTCATTGAGGGAACATAACCAAGTACCAGATGGTAACTCCATGGGAGAACAGATCTAGAATGAAATCTTGTAAAAATGGATATTCATAGGGTGTTGTGCTTAATACAGCTTTGCAATATTATGCAGGAGGTAAGAGCAATACCTCTGGATTGGTAAACTGGAATGATGGTCATGTACAGGGCAGTGTATTCCAGTTATTGTGGGAGTGTGCCTAGCCTCTCTTGAAACGCCTATTCCTAGGTGCTTTAAGGGAAACTTTGTCTGATAGCTGAGTTTCAGATTTAAGAAGAGCAATGTAAATTCTATATTGGCCATTGAACATTTTTTCAATTTTTTGTCCTTCTATAGATATTGCAGAGATCTGAGAAGTTCACTATTTTTGTCTATTTGTGTTTTATGGTCTTGGAGAAGGCACATGATTGTGCACTCTGTCGTATCTTTTGGGAGGTACCAAAACGGTACAACAGACTAGGGTACTGCAGCAAACTACCTGATCCATATATTTCCATAAAATAACAGGAGCTGTGAGCACATTCATAATAGGAGCTGTGAGCACATTCATAACAGGAACTGTGAGCACATTCACAGCAGGAGCTGTGAGTATGTTCGTAACAGGAGCTGTGAGCACATTCATATCATCAGGTCATACACATTCATGGTTAGTGTAGGATCCCATTAAATATTTTCCTTGCCTGCCTTATTATGATCTTCATGAAAAAGCTGTTAAGGTGGAGACAAGGACTGAAAAATGTGTAGTTCAATGACTTCAATGACGCATCTTTCTTGATTTTAAACAATGTAACTTTAGCATCAAGTGACAGTGATGTATGATGTGCATTAGGACACTTCATTGCTGAGGATGAAATTGTAATAATGAAAATTAGCATCTCCAAATCAGAAGTCACAGTTATCCTGCAGCAAACATGTAATTGTTATCTCTAGTTGACAAACCCGAGTACAGGAGTTTAAATTCTTCTTGGGTGAGGGTATAGGGAATTAAGAGATTGGAGAGTTGGTTTTAGCTGGATCTTTCATCACATTGTTTATTCTTCAGTGTTGTTTTGGTGCAATGATCCTACTTGGGTGTCCTTTCTTTCGGTTTGTGGAATTAAGAGGTTGACATCAGATGGGGTCAATGGCAGTGATATTGTAAGCATTGCACTAGGATGTTGTCCTAAACTGAGAGCTGTATTTAAGGAAAAAAATGTCAATTTACTAGTTAAGTCTTGTTCCCCATTCTCACCTATGGTTACAGTACAAATTAAGTGGATTGTCAGAGTCTTTAGAAGAAGAAAAACAGGATACTAAACCAATAATTTTGTAATTTCCATTCAAGGTAACTAAATATGCAAAGTAAGGTGGAAATCATGCAAAAAACCTACATATTGGTTAGCTAGGTATGTATAACTAAATGACAAAAATGAAGCTACCAGAGAGGCAGAAGGATAATGGTGAACATTATGTTACAGGAAAGTTTTAAGGAACATGACAGAAGGAGAGATAGCCTTTTAAGGTAGCACTAGAGCTACATATCCAGGGCCAAAATGTTTATTATACCATGACCCCCCCAAAACGTGCACGCTGATTGGCCAGCGTGCACATTGTAAATCGAGTTATAGCCCGGACTTTTTTCCATTAGTATAACTTTACTTTTAAAACACTGTCTCGCTATGTTAAATGGGTTTAACAGCGAGATAGCTAAAATAAGCAACGGAGATCTCCGTTGCTGATTTTAAAGCTGTCTCGCTATTCTAAACCCATTTAACATAGCGAGACAGGTTTTAAAAAAAAAGCAACGGAGAAAGCAAGATCTCCGTTGCTTTTTTTACTGTTTCGCTATGTTAAATGGGTTTAACATAGTGAGGCAGTTTTAAAATAAGCAACGGACATCTCCGTTGCTTATTTTAAAGCTGTCTCGCCATGTTAAACCCATTTAACATAGCGAACAGTTAAAAGCAACGGAGATCTTGCTTTCTCCGCTGCTTTTCACAGCTCTGATGTACCGCGAGGTGCGCAGTACATCAGAACCGCCGGATGCCAGACATCTGCGGAAGGGCAGTAAACAGGCATTATACTATGCCATTATTTAAGAAAAGTAATAGTTTCTTTTCTTAAATAATGTCGTGGTATAATAGCAATAACCCACTTCTGGGTGTGGGTAATGCTGTATTTACCCACGGTTGGCTTTTTGGTCCGGGCCGCCGGGACCAAACCACGCCAACCATAGGTAAATCCAGCATTACCCACACCCAGGCATGGGTTTTTGCTATATGACTCCCTGTTGTAGAAGGAAGAAGTAATCCACAATAAAAAAAAAACTGACAAGCCATAAAAGAGCCATAAAGATGGTAGAGTGGACTACTGAGGATATGAAAGAAATCATGCATCATTACTATTATGCAAGAAGCTCAGAATTTCTGGACAGAAGATATACAAAAAGATTAAGAGATAAATTAGAGGAAAGAAAAGTACTTGCACAAAAAAACAGGCAGGTCAAAAGCTTCAAATGCATATTTGTGTTAAAACCTTAAATAAAATAAGATACCTTGGTCCATTTGAAAAAGAAATGACGCTGGAAGTGTGAAAATATGAAGAACAAAATCTAGAGATTTTTGAAAGGCATAAAAGACAAATAATATACAAGGGAAAGGAAAGAAATGATATGGTACAACATTTATGCAAAGGAGAAAGACAAATTAATCAATACAAAAAAGCAGTTCCAAAGATGTTCAAAGAGAAATACAGGCAAAGGCACCAAAATATGGAAACATTCACAGTACAAAAAATAACATCATAAAGAGGGAATGTAGAACAGAAGATTAGTAAAGCAGAAGTTAAAACTTCTGTGAAATTATGGTGAAATTATGAAATTATGAAATTATGAAATGGTGAAATTAGGTGAAATTATGGAATATTTGTGAAGTGAAGAATTTAGTGTAGAAAGTCAAACACAGGTTATGTCACAGCAGAATGGAACAATTAGTCCCCAAGTAAGGAGAAACAGTTAGAGCAGGAGACATTTGAAGAACAAATATGGACATGGGAAGGAAAAGAGTCTTAATATGGTCCAGCATTTATGCAAAGGAGAAAGCAGAACTAATTAATACAAAAAAAGCAGCATTAAAGATATCTGAAGAGAGATACAGACAAAGGGATCCAGATATGGAAACTTTTGCAACACAAAATATAAGAAAGCAAAGGAGAAAGTAGAAAAGAGGATTAGTAATGAAGAAGTTAAAGAAACAGAAATTGAAGTTATGGAATACCTGCAAAATGAAGGATTTAGTGTAGAAAACCTAATTCTGATAACATTACAGCATAATAGAGCAATGAGTCCCCAAATGAAGGAGAAACCAACGAATTTGGAAAGATGTGATCACTGGCCATATGAAGATACTCTGGAGCCTTCACAAGGAAACCAGTGCAAAAGTTCTGTTATTGTTTCAGAGCAAGGGAAGGAACAGGAAACTGACAACTCTGACATAATCAATATTTTGGAGTGATAGGCCAGTGAGTTCCCATATGAAAGAACAATGCATGATACAGGATGAAACTGAAGAGAATATGGCACAAGAAGATTTTCTGGAACTTTCGGTAGAATGCACACAGAAAACGGAGAACAAAGAATGCGCTCTTAGTATAAAATAAAATAGTCTAAGGGATGAATTGCTTGATTTAATAGGGATGGATAGACATATTAAGATCATTGAAGAAAACAGATTACAGAAAGTCAATATGACCCAAATATTAGAAGTTTGATAACACAAATAAACACAATAATCGAGACTATTCAGAGAAATCCATATGATATAACAGACATAAATAGAATGCATTACTGTGCAGCTACATTAATAACAGATAAAGTCTTACCACAAAAACACAGGGCAGTAAGGAAAAAGAAGAGGAGAATATGAATGCCATCATGGACATATCGAATAGAGAAAACCATAAAGCAATTAAGACAAGAAGTGTCACTGTTAGAAGAGTACATAAGAGGGAACAAATCAACAAAAGTACTCAGAAAGATGGAAGTGATAAAAGCAATGTGCAGTATCAGAACTGACAAGGATCTATTGTGCTCTGTTGCAAACTAAAGATATCAGCACAGGTAGGAAAAAAGAAGATATGCAGATAAGTATAAAGGAAAAGTACAATATACTATATCATGGCAACAAAACAAAAATGTAACAAAAGAAAGCCATATGGAACAAAGAATTATTTGTTCTTAAATAAACTCATAATGGAGAATTATAAATGGGGAAATCTAAGTATGGCATGGACAGACTACGAAAAGCATCTGATAGCATCCCACAATCATGGTTGAAAGAGTGCTTACAAATGTATAAGATACACCCTACATTGATTGATTACATTGCAGTTGGCATGAAACAGTGGCAAACCACTTTGTAGCTAAGCCATGACAAAGGACAAATTATCATCCCAGGGATAAAAATTCAAAGGAGGATATTCCAGGGTGACTCTTTGTCACCACTACTCTTTTGTCTTGGCTTTAGTCCATTAAGTTGTCTACTTAACAGATGAGGTCATGGCTGGAGATTGGTTCCCAAGAGACAAAAAGTGTAAAGACTTCTCATCTTCTTTTTGTGGATGCTTAAAACGTAATAGTTCCTCTGATAAGCAACTGATTGGAAGATTTAAAAGTGAATAGTTCCTTTGATGAGGAAATGAAAGCACAACTGCTAGGGGGTCAAAGTTTCTCAGATTATATAAGAATGTCATTTGGTCTTAATAAATACACAAAAGAACCTTTAAAGCAGGAAAGCTGCAGCATAAAGAAAATATCAGTCTGGATAGGGATGTGATATAAAAGAACTTGAGCAGGAAGGAGTGTATAACTATTACTTATTACTATACTATCTGCAAGAATATACTACACTATACCTCATAAGTGTAGGACTCTTAATATGTAATGCCTTCTTATTTTTAATTGTAAAATCCTGTTTAATCTGCCTCTCATATAAGTTTTAACTCTTGTTGTATTAATTGCAATTGTTTGTTTATTATCTGTATTGTCTACTCTAATTTTTTACATTGTCTAAACATGTCTAAGAACCTATTGTAACCTAAAATGTCTGGAGCTTTTCTCCCCAGGACTCCATTGAAAACGGGTTCATCTTGGCCCAATGGACTATCCTGGTAAACCAACTGCAAATAAATAAATAAATAAATAATAAATAAACTATTTGAGAATTGATGAAGGATTGACAATAAAACATGAACAAATGCAAATACAACTTATTAAGGAATATTTTAGAAGATTAAAAATAATACTGAAAACAGCCTTGACATTTAAGAACAAAGTCCAAAAGGTAAACCATTTTCCTCTTCTTGTTCTAACTTGCAGGGTGATTGACTGGCCCCAAAAGCTATTGGATCATTTGGACACAAAAACAGGATAAACGCTTCATGCTTATCAAATGATCTATAAAAATCAGTGTATACCAAGAGTACATTCACCAGCTCTGAAGAAGGTATGGTCATCCTGGAAATTGATTACATGTATAGATTTGCTATCGTAGGACTGCATACATAACTGCTGACCTCACAAGATCCAAACATAGAGAAAGTTTTAAAACATGAGGAAAATAAATCAATGATGACTTCCCTGCTTAGTGTAGCAGAAGCATTTTGGTGTCAAGCAGAAATGAAAATCAAAGTGGAGGTATATGAAAATCAGGCAGCGACTGAATGTGCCAAAAACAGAAGAAATGATATAAGGTGAAAGATCAGATGAGAAGGCAAGATATGTGGAAAATGCATAAATATAGTTGCAAGTACAGAGAACTCCTGGAACAACCACATGTTGATCAGGATCAAAGGCAGAAATGGTTAAGGAGAGGTGAATTTAAACAGAAAGCTTTCTACATGGCTCACCTCATAAGTAAGGGTATCTCATCTATGGAGAAAGACATCATAACATCTCTGTATTTTTCACTTATAAGGCCAGCTATTGAGAACAATGTCCCATTTGGCATTTACCTCGCAAAGTACTTGCAGCAGCTGGAGAGACCACAGAGGTTCCTCACCAGGAGAATCCACGGCCTCAAACAGCTACCCTACACAGATAGGCTAAAAGCCCTGTCCCTCCACTCAGTTTCATATAGACTCCTCAGAGGTGATCTCAGACCCTGCCTTGATGGGACTGCTGCATATCCACAAGTCAAGCTCCATTCTAACCTGCATGCGCAACCTCAACCCAGTCTACGGCATCAATAGAACTTGTTCGCAGGACAGATTTTTGTCCCAGAGACTTTCCCATCTGTGGAATAGACACCCTCTCCATGTCAGAGTACCTCATTATCCCTTTTTAAGTGCAACTTGGATAACTGGATGGGACACAGAAAATACACCCCTGGGATTCCACCTGTGTCCCTGCTGGACAGGGGCTTTGGGTGCTGATGTGTCTAAACATGGGCTCAACTCTTGGCTGGGCTTATAAGGGCCTCAGAGCCAATAGCCTAGTAACTTCCTATGATTCTACGATCCTATGAATATTATAATATTGAAGTAGCTGAGAAGCATTTGAAATATGAGCCACATAGCATTATAGAAAATTTTGAAGTTTATATCACATGGGATCATTCATTATCCAAAGTTCAAAAAATAGATACGAGAAAACCCGATATAGTGGTCCATGAAAAGAGGTCAAAGTAGCATTGAACATTGAAATTGCCACACCCAGTGACTACAGTGTCTTATGTGCAGAGAGACACAAAGTCATAAAATAACAGGATTTGCAGGTATAAATGATGGCAATGTGGAAGAGGGATACCCAGAAAGTTTCAATAGTAGTAGTCTCATAAAAAAATTTACAGTCATATTTAAACATGGTACTGATACATGTAACTCCATATGAATTACAGAAGGTGTCACATGTGGGCAAATTGTGGGTGCTGCAAAGAGCTCTTCTAGCTAACATCAAAGATTGAAACTAATAATTTCACAAACTTTATTCATACTTTGACTTAGGAATGAGGTCTATTCTCATCATGGTATTAGAAACCCAAAAGATTTCGAGACATTAAAACGTTAAGAAGAGGATAACAGACTGTGTTCATGATGGATTACAAAGCTCATTGAACAAGTGGGACAGCCAGAAAAAAATGGAGGTTCTGTAAAGCAGAACTGGAAACATTTGCACATTTCATTTATCAGTATTCTGAAAGGCACAATAATGCGGTGAAGCTGTTGCACTGGGAACTGCGCAAATATTGCAATATAGAAGTATCAAAGAATCAATGGAGAAATAAGACACAGAGAGAATGATGAAGCTTAAATCACATGAGATCACCCATTACCAGCAGTTCAAAAAAGTGCAAGAAAAACAGATTTAGTAATCCATCAAAAAATAGAACTGTGACATTGATTATTGAAGTTCCAATGTCCAGCAAACACAGTGTCTTACATATAGAGTGACACAAAGTCATAAAATGCCAGCATAATGAAGTAGAAATGAGAGCAATATGAAAGAAAGATGCCAAGATGGTTCCAGGTGAAGTAGGAGCAGCAGAACTAATAAAAAAGAATTTACAATTGTAATTAAATATGTAACTATGTATGAACTACAGGAGGCAATTCACGGCTCATGTAGGTGCACTCTTGGCCTATATCAAAGACTAAAGCAATGTTAATTTCATGAACTCTTATCACACCCTGATTTAGGAGTGGGCTCTATTCTCATCATGGTATTAGATACTCAAAACACTTGGAGAAGCTGGACCTGGAAAAAGAGGGAATAGGGCCTTTAGGAATGAAAATTTTACATAACATTCTTTGTGGGATGAAGCCTGTTCCATAATTTTAACACTTCTGGCAGGAACAGTAGATTCTTGCATCTACACTGTTATAAAATGTCTATACTTGTAGATTTTTGTACTACAGATCATCCCCATGATTCATGAAGCTTGCGCCAGGTGCAGGCATAGTGCTGGCGATCTAACACCAAATATGGATGCTGAGAGATTCAGGTACGAGCTGTTTCTACGTGCACTACCTGCGTACGCTACACCCGCACAGCTATTGTTGCCTCTATGCTAATCACCCCATGGGCAGCAGTGCAGCATGCAAATGAAGGTATATAGTGATTCATGAAGTGGTGCAGGCGTAGTGTAAGCATGCAGAAATGTAAACCAAAAAAAACGGTTTACATTTTTCAAACATAAAATCGGAGCCATGACAGTGGACCAAACTCACGTATTATACTGTTAAAATTATGCCAATGGCTAAATATATAGCCATTGGCATAAAACAACATGCACAAAATATGAAAAAAAAACATTTAATATTATGCCCACACTAACACGAAGTTAAAGCGCAGGGCATCGGTGCACAAAGGGGATCGCAAAGAATATACAAAAATATTGAATAAAACTGCAATGAAACACATATCATGATTTTCCCATAATAGTCAATGGCAGGCATGCTACATCATACTCATAGTGCAAGGGTTGCTAAGGGGCAGTGACAATGTTGTGCACAGTAGCTAGGAATTAGTAGGCAATGCCATGCAAATGAGAGGAGTAATACTGAATCGCAGATTTCCCACTGCTGTAAGGATGCACAAAACAGCGTAGGGTTATAACACCGAGGTGAGCATTTGAGATAAAAATGAGATCAAGAGAGGGGTGTGTCACCATTGCTGTAAGCACATTGGAGCATTGCTAAACCGGTCTGCCCCTAGCTAGGCAAAGCTGCAGGATAGGGGTGTGTCGAATTGTTCATAGCTATGCTTAGTGGAGAGAACACAAGGTAACAGAGTATGCATGTGAATGGAGATGAAAACACGAGTAAACCCAGTAAATGGGTATGCACGTCGCGCATTGCAGCTGAAACAGGAAGGATATAGGAAAGAAATAAGAAAATGCTGCAGCAGTGAAATTGGTGTACAAATGGCTAATTAACACCTAGGAGCCTACAGTGGGCCATTGACTACAGCAAACAAGGCTGCAAGCAGCTACCTGCAGAACAGGGAAGGGGAGGGGCTGTACTGCAAAGAAAACAGCAAATGTCAAAGCAGAACAAAGGCGATATGCAGTATATCAGCTACAAGGCACAATTCACCATGACTGGGTAGGAAATGTACAAAACAAGAAAGACGGCAGATGTATGCATGCCTGATAATGGGAGGGGATCCAGGTCTAAAAGTGATTTAAAGGGCAACAGAGTAGTCAAGGCAGGCAAGTAGATCTCCACAGTAAA
Source organism: Protopterus annectens (assembly GCF_019279795.1). Lineage (NCBI taxonomy): Eukaryota > Metazoa > Chordata > Ceratodontiformes > Protopteridae > Protopterus > Protopterus annectens. The sequence continues at coordinate 1,053,255,917 of NC_056741.1, read as the reverse complement.
TGCTCCACACTTGCAGTACTCATTGCAAAACCCATAATAAAGACATGAAGCAGCTGGAATAGTTAATACACATTCACATACATCAGCAGCATCCATAGCACAATATTATAAAGTTTGAAAGGACCTCACACACATGTGTGTATTCCCATACACTCTGCACCAGTGGTGTATACAGACAGGGAACTTTTATTATGTACATGTTAGGGGCTGCCATAGCTTTGATCCATCAGTATGTGTTGGAGACTGAAGGTGGTGTGAAGGATGATGCACATGACCACAGCAGGCACCAGAGGAGGAGGAGAGTGTTCAGACCCAGGCTAACCTACCAGGGGCAACATGATCTGGAAATAGTAGAGTGTTACAGGGTGGACAGGGACACACTACAGGATCTTGTGGAGCTGTGTCGGCCACGCCTCATAGCCAGAACAAGCAGAGGGGAACCCATCCCAGTGGATACGAAGGTATGTGTAAGCCTGAGAATATTAGCTACAGGTATCTTTCAAAGACCAACTGGGGATATCATGGGGATCTCACAGGCATCAGCATCCAGGGTACTACACCAGTTCCTGGATGCCATGTTACCACATGCCAATGAGTACATATACTTCCCCCGAACGCAGGAGGAGTTGGCCAGCAATATGTCTTCCACCATGTGGCAGAATACCCAGAGGTACTGGGTGCAATAGACTGCACGCACATACACATCAAGTCAACACCCAGTGAGCAGGGTAGGCGCTACATAAATCAGAAGGAATACCCCTCCATCAACTGCCAGGTCATGTGCAATGCCCAGGGGATTATCATGGATATGTGTGCTGGCAGCCCTGGAAGCTATCATGACTCCCACATCTGGCATGCCTCACAGCTGTGGCTATCTGGTGGAGGATGCTGGTTATGCACTGGAACCGTGGATGATGACTCCCATCAGAAATGCACACACACCTATGCATGAACGCCATAATGAGGCACACGCACAAACCAGAATCATCATAAAGCATGTGTTTGGGATGCTTAAATCACGGTTCTGTTGCTTGGACATATCTAGTGGAGCCTTGCAGTACTCTCCAGGCATGTGTGCCCACATCTTCATAGTGTGTGTCATGCTACACAATATGGTCCTGCAGAAACAGCTGCAGCAGGGACAGAATGGTGAAGGCCCTCACAGCCCATCATCATTGCCAAGGGCCCCCAGGCAAAGAGGTACTCAGACCATAATACCCCCTGAGCCAGCCCCAGTAGGCAGACGGAGGCATGCCCAGTATTCCTATGCCTTGGCAAAGAGGAACATATAGCACACACACTGACAGTGTTGGCACCTAGGGACTGACACCCTTCTCCACCTGCACACACAGTAAAAATGGATGGCACACACACAAGACTACCTCTACATTGTCATGTATATGCAGTCTACTTTGTGCATCCAACATAGGCAGCCCTCAACTATTGCACACACAACAGCCAGTAGCACAAGGTAAGTCAACACCTGAACAGTAAACTAAGCTATCAGCATATGCAGATACTGTATGTATAGATTCATAGGTAGATACTTGGTCAACTGCCAGAGGCCATTCATAAGCCCAGCCAAAAAATGTCAGCGTTTGCCACCCCATTGAGTCATTAACCATCCCTCTTCAGAGCAGAGCCAATGGCGGAATCCCTGGGGTGCAGCTACCATTCCCCATCCACCCTTCAAGTTTTCTCTTGCAGAGTGTTAGTGAGGGGCTCTGTAAAATGTAGATAGGGATGTTGTGCCAAAGTATGGGGAGTATCTGTGACAGGAAGCTGTCCCTCTAGCATCTTCTAGTTATTGTTGTGGCAAAGTCAGTTCACTAAACTGTGTGGCTCACTGTGACATGGATTAGTATAGGTGGAGCATATCCATCAAGCCAGAGTTTAACATGGCTGTGTTGGTCAGCAGAGATCATCTCTGGGTAAATGAGATACCACTGAGTAAAGCAGAAGTGTATCCAGTCCTGCTGCATAGGCCATATGTTGGAGGTCAGTATCCCCCTTGGTGAGGTACATTCATGGATCCCCCAGCTGTTGGACATGTAGTCTGAGGTACATCCCACATGGATTATTATACACTATGATGTGACTGATGAGTGATGCGTAAAGGAGCGCTATAACCCTAGTATGTCTAAATGGGAATCCTTTAGTAGTCAGATGGCCTACATAGAAGGATGTCCTAACTAATGTGGAGTTATGATTGTCACAGGGTAGCTCACTATCTATCTTAGTCCCTAGATACCCCATTACCTCATCTGTATTAAACAGGTTGCCGCCCATGTGTTAATATGCGGACTATGGAATGACCATGCAGTTAGTAGCACTTGGCTGGAGGCTGTGTCAGTGTCACCCTGTGATGTTCTCTGTGAGACCCCCTGAGGGATGTCCGTGTCAGCTGGACTATCAGTCATGGCTCCCAGTTTGCAGTCATTGCCAAACATGTTATGCCGTAGTCCACCTGTGTTTGCCTGTACACCTGAGACGTATATGCCAAATAGTAGGGCTCCCAATACTGAGTCCTGTGGGACACCAGTTGTGACTGTTCAAGAGTTGGACCTGGAGACCGCTAGTCGTACTATGTGGGTTGTGTGTGTAAGCCTGCTGGCAACCCAACCTGTGATGTATGGGTGAATGTACAGGCTGGTGTGTTTATCAATAATACCTGGGTGGGGCATGGTGTCAAAAGCCTTGGTGGGGTCCAGGTAGTATGTGTGAACCACCTCCCCCGTCATCTACTGTCTTGGTGACTGTATGCAAAACATAAAACAGGTTCAGTAGGCATGAACTGCAGTCAACCAAGCTGACCTGGGTTGGGTCACGTGTCCGACGGATACCAATGTCATTGTTAATGAGTACCATGAGGATGATAACCATACCATTGCAGACCAGGCTATTTAGGCTTATGGGGTGGTAGTTACCATGGTCAGTTGTGATTTTCCCATGATGGAGTGGAATAACCATTGCCACGTGCCATTGTATGGGCATGTAGCCTGTGGAGATGCTGAGGTAAGAATGCATAATTAGGTGGGGGGCAGGTTGTCATGTACAGTTTGCAAAATGCAGTCTGGGTCAACATCTGCCTCCATTGATGCTGTGTTCTGCTGTTAGAAAGGGCCATTTCCACTTGTGTATCTCTGATGGTTGGGATACTGTACCTTATGGGTAGTGTTGTGGGCTCTTTAGGGGGTTAAGTATGCACTGCATGTTTCTGCAAGGATGTTGGTGATATCAGTAGAGTCAGGATATTTTGTGCTATATTTCACTGGCACAGTGCAATTCTGTGTGTCACCACGTAGATCCTTGACATAGCCAAAGAAGGCTTTGTGGTTATCTTTTGAATCCTTGCGTATTCTCCTGCTGATGTTAGCCTTGGATGATGTCATGAGGGACCTACGTATCATACTAATAGTGGTCACAGATGTCAGCCCTTCGTTGCATTTGCTGTGTGTCTGGAACACTGTCCTACATCTGTAGTATAGCCTGTTTATTGCAGAGGTTCACCAGACCAGTGTCCTTGTCTAGGAGGAGTGAGTCTTGGTTTACCAGTGATGGCACGATCCATACATCTGTGTAGGTGCCTATATACTGCATTTTTAAATCTGTCTGTATCTGGAGCAGTGTTTCCCCTTAGAGTGGGGGCTGTGAACCCCCCCACCCCTGTCACTAGTAGTGTAAATTTAGCTGTAGGAAAGGTATACACTGCGGTATCCGTGGGTGCTGGAGATGCTAGACTGTGGAAACAGTAAATAGTTCATGGTCAGATCTAACCAGTGACCGGTTAACCTCCACTGTGGTGCACCTGTTGCCCATGCTGGTGATGACCACATCTAGTAGCTTCCAACCCATGTTAGGGAGGTTACCACCTGATACAGGGCATATGAGATGATACATTCCAGGAAGCGCTGGTCCCGGAAGTGAGTACCGGAGTTCGTGTCCTAGTTAATGGAATGGTTGTTGACATCAACCAATGCCAGGGTGTGTGCTAGGACTGTCGTGTTCTCCACTGTCTCCAGGTAGGTGGAGCGGAGGTCCTGGATCATGGAGGGTGATCTGTAGCAGGCCACATTCAACATTGTTGTTGTGGCTGATGTTAGCTGCACATGGATGATCACAGAGGTATCATGCTGCCCCACTAACCTGGGGGTGTAGGGATCCCTGATGAATATGGATACAGCCCCTCCATGTCTGTCAATCCATGTTCCGTGGCTGAAATGTGTGGTATGGGTTGCAGTCTGGTAGTGCTGGTGTGCTATCAGGACCCTTAAGACAGATTGCAGTTAATGCACAGATGTTGATGTTGTCCATCTTGAGGAGTGCTGTGAGTGCATGCATGTTGTGATCACAACCCCTGATGTTGAGTAGCATAAACCACATTGAATCTGCTATTTTGCTGTTTATGGAGCTGGTATTCACCTTCAGAACTCTCCTAAATAAGGCACCATGGGGGCGTCAATAGCCTTGGCCAGTATTCCAAAGTGTAAGGCAGACACAGAGGCTGGTATGGTATCATTGCATGCATGTTCCCCATCTGTGCTTGATTGTCATCTCCCCTGTAGGTAACCTAGTGGTAAGCAATAGAAAGCCTTAACCTTATACAAGTCTTCTAGCTTCCAAGATAGGCATTTGGAGTGACTAAGTATCAGTGTTCTGTATGTCCGTGTTGTATTCACACTGTTCCCTGACTACATGGTGAGTTCACACTGTATATTGTGATCTGAAGGTCTGTTTATTCGCATATTATGGCTGTGATGGCCTGCATGTTAAAGGTGCACAGATAGCTTACTATCTATCTGCTCAAGGGCAATAAGAAGCATAGCAACAGTGTGTTGGCTTTCCCCGCATCATTGATGAAGTAACTGAGTCTCTGTCAAACACAGCCAATGAAGCAATTCCATGCAGATTTGCGCAAAGCTTTGGAAGACTGGAGTTGTGGAGGGTGATGGGGGCACTTACTGATCTAAAGAGGGCATGTTAATGTGGCAATTCAACACCATTCAATTCCCCCAACAGGTCTTACAGCTATCAAACTGGACAGGCTCACCCACCACCTGGCTGTACGGTTCTGGGAAACATGATCCCAGGAGTGTATAGTCTGTTACCCATTCACACAACAAGGTTTCCCTTGAAGTGTGTCAGTGAGGGCCTATGTCTAATGTAGTTAGGAATGTAATGTATTGTCTCAAAGTGCATTTCTTATATGTTGTTATGTCATGCATACGTGAAGCTCAGTGAGTTGGGGGACTCCCGCCATTTGTTTAGCCTAGCTTATACATAGAAAGCATATAAATAGGAAATAAGTGGAAGCAACGTTAATGATAACAGTGTAATGGTTACAGCATCCACATAGTATCTTTGCATTCGAGGTTACAATCCCGATAAAGGCAGGGATGTTTATCATGTGCAAAAGTATACCTTAACCACAGCTTGCATATATATGTAGTAATCGTCTGTATAAAAAACATTTGAATCACCCATATAAACCCATGTGTGCAGGAGAGTATGCATAGTGAGATGTGATGTCACTGACAGGTATATATCTGGAGTAGTTAGCGGATGTGGCCGTGTTTGTGTGAACAGGTTATACGTCACAACGTTTGTTTATCTGTGTTTAACCGCATCTATAAATGTCACACAAACACTGTTAAACATGCTTACAATTGGGTAAGTGAGCCTTACTCTGCAGTAAAACATTCGTAAAGCATCCCAGCTGTCAAACCCTGGACCATACACACTATAGGCATGGGACATACCACTAAGCCATCCAAGGTGTACACAGCTTTCATGGTCCTAAGACTACGCCTTATACCATATGCATTTCACTGTAATGATCACAAATGGGACAGTGGCCTTGTGAACATATGTACAGTACATTGTAATGTACTGTAGTTTGTGAACCAACACATTCCAGTCTACAGATGTATTACTGTTACAAACTAATGCGAAATATATATATATCAGTGATGTCTGCACACACACACACACACACACACATATATATATATAGATATATATATATATATATATATATATATATATATATATATATATATATATAAATATATATATATATGTGTGTGTGTGTGATCCATACAGATTCCTGAATAAATTTTTCACCGAATGATTATCGGTGGGGAATATTTTCAACAAAGTGCTTTGCACTGAAAAAGCACTTTCGTGTAAATATGCCTGTTCCGGAGATCTACCACGGTGCGGGTAAGGGAAAATACCCTTTTTCCCACTGTAGTGCTATCTCGGAGTGAGAATATTAAAGTAGGGAGTGTGGGGGGCACATAAATTTTATTTTGTTTTTAACGAAAGCGCTTTTTGGTGAAAAGCGCTTTCGTCAAAGTGTGTTCGGTGATAATGGATTCGGCCTTTTGCACTTTCGTGCAAAAGTCCTAGATCCATATATATATATATATATATATATATATATATATATATATATATATATATATATTATACAGTTACAGCAATAACCATATATATATAAGCATCTATGAACACACTTCGTGACACAGAACCACTCCAAAGGAATTGGAGTGTACACAAAACACATGCAGCTCTGGTATCATAATTAATATTAACCTAAGTCACCATAGAGGGGGTGGTTGTTGTGTATGTGAAGATTGAGGTGGGGGAGGAATGATGGGTAATGAAATCATGCCTCAAGGAGGGCAAGGGTCGGATGTCCAATAAGTGAACTGGAGTGGCATACATGGAGTATGGGGACAATATAAAAAGGACACAAAGCAAGAGCCATACTCATTCATAATACACCCTGTCATGTCACATTGCAAAACCTACTTTCACAAACATATGAACATTAACATGTATCAGACAAATGTACACCAACTAATTGTCACATATGTTGTCAGTAGTGAGGAATGTCTATAGTACAATGTATATTCTCAACACCATAACATTTGTGCATATCTCAGATGCCATAGTGGTAAGGTCAGTGACTGTGGTGTTGAGTGTCCCGGGTTCAAGACCTGTAAGGGATGTTAGGTTATTTTGAGGGCCAGAATAAGTGCTTTTGGATGCAGGTAGATTAAAGCACTCTTAAGCGGTTGTAAGCGGGTTTCCACACGTTTGCATGACAGTATGCAGTGCTGCTGCATGGTAAATGGAGAAGCGCTTCACACTTCTGACCTTTGCTTAACGTCACGCAGACCACAGGCAAACTTGCTCACAACCGCGTAAATGTGAGTTATTCACACTTTCTCTACCAGTGCCTACTCTGAGAGGTAGAATAATAACACCTTCCTAGAGTAGAACCCGCACCCATGTACTCCATTCTCCAATTAACCTAACACTAAGCTACCTGGGATGTACCTACATCTGATGTGTATGCAGACAGGTTAAAATACAAAAGGGAGGAATGTGTTGAAATAGGACAACCCGACATGTACCCAATTATAGGCATATGCTCATATATAGATATATAGATATATAGATATATATAGAAACAAATACATAGAGACATGTCGATATATACAGGTCTACATATATATGTAGATTTATAGATAGGTTAGAAATATCTACACATCTATGAAGGTACAGATAAATGCATGCAATAATGTATATATCTATCTATATATATATATATATATATATATATATATATATATATATATATATATATATATATATATATATATATATATATATATATATATATATATATATATATATATATATATATATATATATATATATATATATATATATATATATATATATATATATATGTTTATGTATATATACTCATACATACATGTCTGTAGACAGCATCCGAAGTGGCCACATCTGAGTATAAAATGGACCATAGCAATCACAATTCGGATCCCCCCAAACAATATAAACATAACATAGGAAGAGTATATGCCAATACGCTATTACAAATATGTTCTATGGACACAGTCACCAACATGACTGCATTGACTGCAAATATCCTTGACAGAATTACACAGACAGCTTTCATTTTGCAAATCTTTATTACATTCCGATGTATTGCCAAAATGATTCAAGGACTAACAGTACCTGCATGGTATACAGGAAGCATTTAATAGTGCCTTAATGAATCAGCCTGCATTTACCATAGTATTAGTCCACTAAGGGATAGGTGTTCACATAGGGAAAGAACACCCACACACATATAGACGTTGTATAAAAGGGGTTCCTACACACCTGCATGTGCTATGTACACCCACCATCTACCCCACAACCGAAATAATTACATCAGTACATACTGTCATACCATAACCAGTTATGCAACTGCTGTACAACATCTGCTGAAACCTTAACATACCTGGACACAGACACACTAACATGGCCCTATGTGAAATAGATGCCATTATACAATTGAGCAGCTGCTGATGTAACAGGGTTTGTATGAACTAATCCTGTTTCACAGGGTTGAAAGGTCCGTACACCAGGAAGTTTTACCGAGCACAGTATGATACACAGTAACACCAAACTAAATATGTCTGGTAAGCACACTGTAAACCCCCTAACATTATATGCATAGCTATGCAGCCTTGAGCTGGTCAAACAACATGGCCAGACTGACACATATGCAGAAGTAATAGGTACAGACAAACCCTGCACAAGTAGCAATGTTCAGAAATATAACAGCAGTACTCACATTTAGACCAACTCCTCCATGCATTACACACAATATATTACTGTTCATCTCAATACAGCTGTTGCAATGAATTCCAAAAAGACCTCCATACTGTCTTCATCACAAGTAAGGAAAAGGGACAATGCCCAAGTGGAGTACTCAGTTATACTCCACTGTAGCCATGGTACTGGGTAAGGCAGTAGCAGCGCAGCTGTTGTGCATGTAATTAGCTACTTAGGAACACCAATTGACCATCGGGATAGCACATGTTACTGATCTGTAACTATAAAAGGTTGCCTTGTCACACATTCAAACCATCTGTATCTACCTGTAGGACAGTACAAAAAACAGAAATAAGAAACGAAAATGAGTAGTACACTACTTAACAATGCCTTTGATTAATAAGACAGTATGTATAACATGTAGTATGTTTGTGTATGTAGTATCTATACTGCAAGAATTACAGTGTAATCAATGCATATAGAGGAAATAGCTAACTTGTAGTGATGTATTGTTGAGCAGTAGTAATGCTTGTAATATTCTATGTGTGTACTGCTGTAGGTCACACGGCACACTCCACATACACCACAAGGGATGCTATGGGCTTGGAACCCACCATTTTGCTTTCAGCCACTGTCAGTGTCAGGAGTGGTCCAACAAGTATGTGCTATAACAGGGGATAGTATATGTTGTTATATTGTAACAGTCGACATATGTATGGGTGTATAAGTAAGATGAACATGTGAAAGATGGGCTTACCGTGCAAATATGGCGTGCATTGTGGGATATTGTGCCAATAACTGTGTAATGTACAGGTGTCTAGGCAGATCTGTATTCTATTCTACATAGCAGTTCTGATATGTTATGCAAGCAGTAGTTATATCTATTGGCAATTACAATACTCAATGACAGGATACATAGCATTAGCAATCATCTCACAGGTTAGCAGCATGATAGCAAAGATAGTTGGAAGAGCCAGGTAACTATCCATGCACATAACACATGTAATATCCACCTCACTACTATCGTTTGCAAGCAATAACAGCTCTGCATGTGTACATGTTATGCAAATGTGTAGTGACCCTTGTTACAGGGCTGGGCCAAATGGCTATGTGCACACCTACATAGAGTGGATATTGAGAGTACAGACACACTGGTTGAACTACCAGGCTTGTGCAGCCCAAACTAACAGCCGCCTGCACATACTGTATGTAAGGTAGTGCACAGCACTGGTAATGAAACAGGTTGCACATCATCTTTAACTCCAGTCTAACATCTGCAGTAGAAGTGTAAGATGTAGGAGACAGCTGCCCATGTGTAATAGCCTCTTCATTGGTGATGGCTCACATTATCTGATTATATCCTGATCATGTTGATAGTGGCATCAGAGCCTATTGATACATGACTCTGTTTGAGGAGTGGGTGTCTGTGTCCAACAGAGCTCATGGTCCTGGTGGATATGTGAGTATATACCCAGAGATGGAAACAGACCTGTAGACACATGCATCATCTGTAATCAACTAACAGGATGTGATGTGCTCCTCAGAGGAGGTTCACTGCCAAGGGTAGCTACACTGTTTCCGTAATAGCCAGTGTTGTCATGTCCATAACACAAATAATTACATGTGAGCATCACTGTCTATAACATCTTCATAGGCAATACGTAAATTAAAGACAGTACTTGGCACTTGTAGTACTGACTACTCTTACAGGCATGCCCACTATTAGCTACTGGTGTCTCCTAATGTGAGCTTTGTGTATGTGGCCATCCTGGGGGAATGTAATCTCTATGCCATCTACACTGCCAAACCCACCTAACACCATGCCCCACACATTGTCTGGGATGCAGCTAAAGGGGTAAGCTGGAGCCTAGTCTACAGCCATGACTGGACTGGACAGTCATGAGGTGTAGGTTAACACATGCAGCTCATCAACACAACCAACACATGCCCTTACCAGAACAAAGTAAGGACACCCACACACACAACCGGTAATCACACACATTCACAGACACATCTAAGTATCTGTCCGAACAAGTGAGCCCCCAAGCAGGAAGAGACAGACACTGATATACACAAACTGTATGACATAGTATGCATAATTGTGCCACACCTCTGAACACATGACTGGAAACATGCCCAACAGTACTCATTTGTGAGTGCAAACCCTAGCACTATGTTACACACCGACCTATATGAGGGCATACATACTGTCAGCTGCCTGTCTGACATGATTAGCCACATACTCATACACTCAGACCACCTACTGATATATACACATGGCTCTGGCATATTCCATGTTGTTGTGCAGGACCTGTGATGCAGTAGCCTGGACAGCATGGAAACACATGTAGGAACTGTCAGGTCTTGTAGGCCATGCAGGTATGTCTCAAGGCCTGGGTAGCATTCTGCCACTGGCCAGAATGATACTGCAGTACAGGGACAAAAGGATTGTATTCCACAATTGTGTAGTGTAGTGGTGCATGTCGCAGGGTATCCAGTATCTGTCATCCTGGGATAATATGGTTGACAGACCATGATGCTTTGCCAGACATGGCCTGCACCTGTCACCCTGGGAATCTGGATACAGCCTAGGGCTCATGCTTCCCCTATAGTGCCTTCATCATGCACGGTTCAGGTGAGGGTCCACTGCTGTTACAGGGACAGCCAAGCAATACACTGTGGGTCTTGCTACACAATGATATATGTCAGAAACACTATACGGACACACATATGTCAATCCCTAACATGGAGAACATATCTGTGCAGTGGCTGAGACATGTTTCAATGCTCCGGAGAGCACACCTGCATGACCATGTAATAACACATACCTCACCCTTTGCTCATTAGTCTTTATTGGAACACAGGCCAGGTGTGTCCATATTCCTGAAGGATATGTACACCCCCACGCTAATTGCACTTGCATAACATCAGATGCATTATGCTGAGCAGCTACCTTTGTGCCACAGTGGAATTCAAAAAGCACCTTGAGACACATCACCCACCAGGCCGTGGACTTCTCAACTGCCATAATGTGCTGTAATGGGGAAGAATAGGTCTAAGACAGAACCATACTATTGGCTACTCTCAACTATTCCACTAAGAACTGCGAAGACTCCTCATATACCAACACCTGCGCTCAATGCATGTTGGATTCCATCGACCCCACTGACCTGGATCACAGTAGTCACACAAACAGGGCTAACAGTATGCTACACATAGTTAGTCTCCAATGCCAATGTTATGTTCCCTAAGAGCAGAGCGGTGAGTGCCATGGCACCCATGCAGATGGACAATGCATGTGCAAATGCTGAATACTACACAAATGAAACCTAAGCGGTCACATATGTGCAGTGATTGTGCCATTGAAACAGAACCAGGAGTCAACCCAACACAAACAAGTAGGCAAACTGGTGGTACCATGCTTTAAACTGTACCACAGAAGGTAGTAACTGTTGCAAGAGTGAACACACATGAGTGTAGGTGATCCCTGTTCAGCCTCAGTAAGATGCAGATGCACCATATGAAACCATGCAAAGCTACCATGAAACCAATCAGCCACATATTATGAGGCCAAGCATAGAGCATTCTATAGCTGTGTCATTAATCATAATGGCAATGACAAGACCTGCTGTGCTGCACAGCACTATGGCATGGGAAGTACTGCACCTACAGAAATAGCACCCACCCATCCTGATAGGGCCTTGGAGAACCTAAACCCACTCCCACCCCCACCCCCAACAGGTACGCTTAGTAATATATCCATGTACACTACAGGGCCCCTGTACTAACGACTATGCAGGTACAAGCTGCACTCTCTAATGCCATACATACAGCTTTCATGGGACCTGTCAACATCCCAGGGTGTATCCTACACAAATGTAAGAACATTCAGCTATCCACATACTCATCATGTTCAATCATAGCTCCATGTCAGGCTGTGTACACACCGAATGGTGCACAGCAACAGTTATCACACCCCACAAAGGGGGAGACACCATTGATAATGGGACATAGTGCACAACTACCCTGCTGAGTCTGGTCTGTACGGCCATGAACCATGGTCAATGTAATTGATGTACTCGGTACAGATGTAGATGACAGTAGGGTTGATTCACACTGCATATCATGACCTTGCCAGGTTGTATGACACCATCACCCATACTGTGTTCCAGCTACACTCAGTAAACTAGGTTCATAGGTTCATAGGTAGGTACTAGGCTATCGGCCCAAGGGCCTATGTAAGCCTAGCCAACAAGGTTCCCTGCCTTACGCCACCCAAGAAAGTTATTTTCCTGTGCCACTGTTGAGCAGAGACACAGAAGTGATCCCTGGGTGTATTTCCTATTTCCCATCCACTCATCAAGATTTTTCTTGAAGAGTGCTAATGAAGAACTTTGCTTGACATAGATGGGTAACCTGTTCCAGAGTATGGGAAGTCTCTGGGACAGGAATCTATCCCTCCAGCATGTCCTGTTTATTGTGGTGACAAGGTTTAGGTCCCTAGAGTGTGTAGCTCAGAGGGATTGGGATTTCTTTAGGTGTAACATGTCCAACAGCTCAGGGTTTGACATAGCTTTATATGTTAGGCAGAGATCACCTCGGAGTAGGCGATATGCTACGGAGTAAAGCTGGAGTTTTTTGAGGTGGTCAGTGTAGGGCATTTGTTTGAGGCCAGTAATCCTCTTTGTGAGGTACTTCTGTGGCCTTTCCAGCTGCTGCAGATGTCTTGTGAGGTACATTCCAAAAGGGGCGTTGTACTCTATAATGGGTCTAATGAGTGTCGAGTAGAGGGGAACAATGACCTTTTTTTTCCTGGATGGGAACCCTTTTATGATGAGGTGTGCCACGTAGAAGGACTTCCTGACTACTGTGGCGATGTGACTATCAAAGGAGAGACTGCTGTCCACCTGGGTCCCAAGGTCTCTTATCACACATTCGGTGTTAAGTAGATTGCTGCCTACGTGGTAGTTCATGGGTACATAGTTTTTACCAAAGGGGATGACACTGCACTTTTTGGCATTGAGCTTGAGGCCATGACTCTGACACCAGGCATCTGTCTCAGTGAGGCCCTTCTGTAGGATGTCCACATCATTTGGGGACTTGACTATAGCCCCTAGTTTGCAGTCATCTGCGAACTTCGTTAGCCAGAGGCCTCCTGTGTTAGCCTGTACATCAGAGAAGTAGGTACCAAACAGGAGAGGTCCCAGGACGGAACCCTTTGGTACTCCACTTGTCACTGCTTTGAGGTCAGATTTGGAGTCTGCAACTTTTACAGTGTGGGTTCTGTCAGTGAGCCAGTTGGCAACCCATCTTGTGATGTAGGGATTTATACCTAGTTTAGTGAGTTTAGCTATAATTCCAGAATGGGGGATGGTGTCGAAAGCCTTGGCGAGGTCAAGATAGGCTGTGTGAACCACCTTACCCTCATCTACAGCTTTGGTGACTGCCTCAAAGAAGTCGATCAGGTTCAGGAGGCATGATCTGCCTTTCACAAACCCAAACTGGGTGGGATCCAGAGTCTGGAGGTTACCAATGTCTTTGTTTATGAGTTCCATGATGATACATTCCATGGCCTTGCAGACCAGGTTCATCAGGCTAATAGGCCGACAGTTCCCGGGATCAGTGCTGGCTCCCCCTTTGTGGAGTGGGATAACTGTTGTTGTGCGCCATTCAGTGAGCATAAAGCCTGATGCGAGGCTATTATTGAACATAGTGCTTAAGTGGGGAGCCAGTTCATTCTGAAGTTCATGTACAATGCAGCCTGGGATGATGTCCGGTCCCATGGATGCTTTGTTTTTGGCTTTAGAGACTGCAGTTTTTACCTGTATAGTTGTGATTACAGGGACTCTGCATTCTCCCTGTATAGATATGGGCCCTTTAGGGTGTGAAGGGGATAAAGTTAGCACTGAATCTATCTGCCAGGATGTTGGCAATATCAGTTGGTTCTGTAATTTTCGTGCCTTTGTGCTGTAAATCAGAGCAGATCTGGGTGTTGCCATTGAGATTCTTGACATAGCTATAGAATGCTTTGTGGTTGTCCTTAGAATTAGTGGTGATTTTGTTTTCATAGCTAGCTTTGGAGGATCTTATAAGGGATCTCAGCTTCTTACTGAGGCTGACCAGGAAGCTCCTCCACTCATGGGATTCTACTCTTTTGCAACAGTTTCTTCCTTCTGTTGTACAGTTTGTTTATGGCAGGGGACCACCAGATTGGCTTCCTTTTTTGGAGGATAGCATCTTGGTTCTGTTTGGGATAGCACGATCCATGCACTCATGTAAGTGCTTATAGAGTGCATTTGTGTAGGATTCAGCAGTTGTAACTGTATTGTCCATCTGCATGGGTGTCATGAAGTTCACCACTTCTGTCTTAAGAAGCATGAAGTTGGCTTTGGAGAAATTCTTTACTGTGGTTTCCTTAATGGGGGTGGGGGCAGGATGTGGATATCAAGGGTGATTAGCTTATGGTCGGATCGGACCAACAAGGAGTTGACTTCAGGTGTGGAACACCGGTCACTCATGTTGGTAATGAATAGGTCTAGGATATTATTGCCCCTGGTGGGGGGTGTGAATAAGTTGATCCAGGGCATTGGAGTTTATGAATTCCAGAAAGCATTGAGCTAAGGAGTTGGTACATGAGTAGTTTCCCCAGTTAATGGTGGAGTAGTTGAAGTCGCCCATTATTAGAGTGTTTGAACCCTAATATTTTCCAGTACATCAAGAAAAGAGGAATGGGAATCCTGGGGCATGGTGGGGCATCTGTAGCAAGCTACAATTTGGATTGCAGTTTTGCCCAGAGTTAGTTGCACTTGTATAACCTCGGATGCATTATGCTGAGCAACTAGCCTGGAGGTGTGGATATTCTTAATGAATATGGACACACCTCCGCCTTTGGTGTTTCAGTCCAGGTTACATGGCCGAAAAGTGTGGTATGAGTTATAACCTGGTAGTGCAGTGTTGCTCTCTGGAGCCTGAACCAGGTCTCAGTCACTGTACAGATATCGATGTTTTCCATTTTAAGGAGTGTCTTGAGTGAGTGCATTTTGAGATTTAGACTCCTAGCATTGAGTAGCATTACCCTCAGTTTTTGCTTTCCTGTTCCTGTTACGGTGGTGAATTTGTTATTTGAACCTTGCCTAAAAAAGGCACTATAGGGGCAGCAAGAGCCTTAGCCAGTATCTGGAATCCCAGGGACGATAGGTGCAGGCCATCTGTGGCAATGTATCATGATCTGTCGACCATATCATTCCAAGTAGATAGATACTGGATCACCTTAGAATGACACCAGAAGCTTAGGCAATTGTTGAAGTCAATCATTTTGTCCTTGTACTGTGGTATAATTCGGGGTGATGGCAAAATGCTACTCAGGGCTAGGGCCATACCTGCCTGGGCTACAAGATCAGAGAGCTCTTCCATGTCTCTTTTCATGTAGTCCAGGGAGGTACATCTCAGGTCATTCACACCAACATGGACAATGACAGAATCATATTTGTACTTGTTGTGGAGTGACCTGAGTGCGTGGATTATGTGGCGGATCCGGGCACCCGACAGGCAGTTGACAGTAACCTTCTCCTTGTTTAGTCTGGTGAGTGGGACATCAGTGTGCCTGACTACAGAGTCACCTATGACTAGTGTGTTGTGTACATTGTTTTGCCTTATTGGCTGTGGTTGAGTAGCACAATGAGTCTGTGGGCTATGTGTCATTTGTGTTGTGTTGGGGATGGAGGTTGCATGCGTTTCTGCTTTGGAGGTCTTTGTTGCTTAGACAGATTATTATTGAGAGCCTCTGCGAATGTTTTTGTGTTACTATGTGTGGATTTTGGTGGTGTAGATTTAGTGAGACTATGTGATGAGTGTGGTGTGGTGCAAATGTTTATCTTCTAAGCATTACTGTCAAGTTCAGACTTGGTTGAAGAGAGCTTTACCTCCAGTGTGGCTAGATTAGTGGATCTCTCACAGGTTGTAGTGCTGGGTGTTAGGAGGAGAGGGTTGTCTGTGTACATGAGGCAATTTCTACATTGCCTCAAGATGGCCAGATTCATCAGATAGCACTGGGAGCTGATCCTTGGACATGCCTGAATACAAAACTATTTTCCTCAAGATAAGTGAGGAAAGTGAGTACAAAAGCTGTTTTTCTCTAAGCAAGTGATAAAAGTAAGTACAAAAACTGTTTTCCTCTAGGTAATGAGGAAGATTGAGTGCTATAGTAATTAGTAGCTTATTTAGTGCTTACAAGTTCGGAACAAGTGCTGAGCATGAATAAGCAAATTTAAGTGCTAAAACTAAGAATCTGTATGTGCACTAGACGAGTTACAGGAGAAAAACAAGTCCAAATGCAGGCTTTCAAATCAGAAAGTTGAGAAAGATGGAAGAGATTGCCCAAACGGCCAATAGCTACAATTTCTGGGCTAGAACCACTCCTTATGGGTAGACAGGCTACCTAGTGCTTACCACTCCCACTGATAAGCTAGAAGGCTTTCTTCCAACACAGACATGCTTGGTGGGCTCAGAAGCTTACATACAGTCCTGGATACAACAAATCTGTATTTGGAACACTAGTTACAGGAAAGTTAGGGAACAGGCTTACATTTATATTGTTTGATTTGCAGAAAAATAGCAAAAACAGTAGTAAAAACAATTCACATGCAGTGCAAGCTAGCACACTTGAGTATGTAGCAATATAAGACCAAACACAGTTTAAAAAATGCAATTAAATTAAAAAGGACTAAAAGCAAGTGCAGATAGAATTGATTAGGTAGAATGTGGTAAAAAGATGGGACTGGGGGAGTGTCACAGATCAAATCTACAGTGGCCCGGGCAACTGCAAAAGCCACCAAATTTAAACTACAAACCAAAAATAGAGAGGGTAAGTGGGACAAAACAGTTTCAACAGAGATCTAAGCAACAACTAACAGTACAAACTCTAAAACCAAAACAATATACTCATCTCTGTATATTTGCAGATCAGTCTGTCAGAACAGGGAGACAACAGTTTCAACAGAGCTCTAAGCAACAATTAACAAAATCTATATCCTAAAGAAATATACTCAGCTCTGTATATTTGCAGATAGTCTGGAAGGCAATCTCTCAGAACACAGGTTCCAGCAATTAATATACCTATGTCACAGGAGTGTTTTGCAACTGGACTGTTGGCAGAACCCACACTACAGAGGGTGTCCGATGAATACACGCACATCAAATCAGTGCCAGCTAAGGTAATACAGGGGTAATTCATGGTACACCCCCTCTTTGGTATCTATACCACATAGACTAACACAGAAGGCATCAGCCTATTGATGTTTGCAAATGACTATGAACTAGGAGCAATAGTCGACTCATTGTGTGCTGCATTCAACATACAGAAGAACCTTAGTGTGACAGATGTTTGGTGTGTGATGTATGGCCACAGTCTGACAGCTAATTATTGCATTGTCATCTCCTATGTTACAAACCCTGTACCCATTAACTACCACATAGGCAGCAGTCAACATAATGGCAACTGTGTGTATGAGATGCAGATGGACAGTACTTTCCTTTGATAGTTACATCACCACAAAAGAAAGGTAGCCATATGTGACACCCCTAATCAAGACAGGGTGCCATCCAGGAATAAAGAGAACTGCTCAGCCATACTCAACTCCCATGTGGCCCATAATAGATCACATATATCCTTTAAGGGTGAATGCCCATGTTTACATGACCTACACTGGCCTTCACAATCCCTAGCTGCAATATGTAGCATGCAGCCTCCCCTGAATCAAGCCATGTCCAACCCACAGGTGTTGGACATGCTACACTTAACACATCCTGATCCCAAATAAACACATACGTCATGGGCATCCACCTGTCTAGTACAAGGATTACAATATGCCTGACTGATCCCTGTCCCATACACTTAACATAGTCTTGCCATACTATGCATCCCTGTCCAGTGGAGCTGCAAATCACCCCTCTCTGTGACATGGTGTGATGACTGCATACCATACATACCAGTAACCGTGTGTATCTGTTCTGCGGCACTGCTGAACTGGCCACTGAATATTACCTGTATGTTGCCTACAGCTAGGTAACCTGTCTGCCTAGGCTCATAAATGGCCCAAGGCATAGAGCCTACCACATCACTATGACCATACATGCCATAGCTGATTCCCAACCCTGTGAATACCATCAGGCTAGCTATTATCCCATGTGTTACACATGTGCAACACAGGCAATACATAGCAGGATGCTACACAGCTGTACAGTGCCATGTAGAGGTATATGGCAAAACACATACATGCTTGCAAGTCTGCAGGGTCACAGGTCATGTCCCTAATGGCTATGCATGACTATATATATGACATATACACAGCATTATGGTCAATTGCATTAATGTGAACACATCCAGGCATGTGCTGATAAGTGAAGACACCAATACATGCAAACAGACATGCCCACGTCAAGACAACATCCACATGGTGTATGAGCAATGTCATCACATGACACACACATATATGGCAATAACATCACATCACCAGTAGGTGTCAAATGTTTGTGACTTATGCATGTCAGTGGTGTTAGTGTCATGTAGATCTACAAAGACATATTTGTAAACTTAATAAATGTGATACACATGTATGCTCAGCTGTACTACTGTACTTCTCTGTGAGTTACTGTGACCTGTCTCCATTGTTATGTCTTCCAGGTATGCCCCGTACCCGCCTTCCACCATACAGCCACTTGGAGGATGAGGTACTCGTCCCATACCTCCTTGACAACTACATGGTGCTCTTCAGCCATGTACCACAGGAAGCACAGCAGCAGGATGCCCTGTGGGAGGAACTCTGCAGGAGGATAAATGATGTTGGCGGTCACAATCGCACCTATCAGCAGGTGCACCAACACTGCACTGACCAGATAAGATGGGCGAAACAGCATGCCAATGCAATTGCCAAAGAACAAGGTACAACAGGTGGGGGGGGCACTCACCCAGCCCCCACTCACATGTACCAAGGAGCAACTGGCCAATCTGGGGACACCTGTAGGCCTCCATCCACAAGCATTAGCTGTTATTGTGGAGGTGGGTGTCTCTCAACCACCGAGCCTGGAGTTGCCTGGTAAGTCACTACTGCACATAAAGCACAACCATATATCACATAGTTATATGTGTTACTGTACAATATGTAATGTAACATCATATGCAAGGCATGTATGCACACATGCCACATGCTATAGTCTGCTACTCTATGTATGCACAGATGTGCATACTCCATAGGATAGTGTATTGTACTGGCTTATGTCCTAACTTAGACATTGCACTCTGTAGCTACCACACAGGTGTGGATAATCTTACTGCTGTGACACCCCTATTTAGGTACCTCTGGCATTTTGCAGCAGCAGCAGCCTGTGTCAGGTGAGATTGTGATTATTTACAAGGCTTGATACTGCATGGATCATATTAATTGCATGCTGTCTGCCATAACACATGTACACATAATGTATGGTGGTCCTGGTAATGGACACTGGTCAGACCTGCGATGCATCACACTGTTTACCTATGTGAAACAATTGTAGACTATTTGAAACGCCTGCACCAAACCTTCCAAACTGTCATTGCCAGATGTGTGGACAACAGTGAATACAATGGTGGAGGTGTGTTCCACTGTAAGGACAGGTACTACATATCAGCATTACACATGTTGGGAATACGAACAGTACTGTACAGAGAGCATATGTGTGCACACACACTTAATATGTTGGAGCTGGAGTATGGCTGGCCCACAGGATACACCCTTGTGGAGTATACCCTTGCTATGAATGTCACACACTGTCATGTGCTATCAGACATGTCCATGACATGTAGTGGGCTGACTACAACACAGGTCAACTATCCCGTGAAACAAGTCTCACATCCCATACATACCACCCTTTGTCTGCATAACCCTGTCCTCAGTGAAGCATATGACATCTATGGGTGTATGTCATATGGGATAAGACTGACATGTGAAAGACGGTGGCCATCACAACTGTTGGACTGCACATGTGTACACATGGCCATGGAGGATGGCCACAGATATGAAGCAAAGCACACAGTAGAAGTGATGTGCATGTGTCTACACCCTGTTGTACATTGGCTTGACACAATGCAACTATGGCCTTTGTGTAATGGTGCTATTGCAGATGTGAAACACTAAACAGCAGACAGGCTTGTGCACAACTTGTGTAGGCATAACATGAAACCACCACATAACATGTCCTGAACATCTGGAGTGTGTCACAACATGAAAGCATACACCTATACAGTATCCAAATACATACATTTGTTGCACAACATATACATATATCCACATCCTGCCACAGATACAGTAGATTCACCTTGCTGGTGTCAGACATCAATGTCATGCCTGCTCCTCATGTGTGTGAGGTACACAGATGGCATGTGGGACATAGAGAACTTGTGCATTAGCCATGTGTGGGCATAGTTGGCAGGTATCAGTAATATTGTTGCAGATGTGCAGGGGTGTTATCCTTATACCCTACTGTGACCTGTGTCACACATTCGACATTAGGGTTTATTGTGTATACACCTCGGTGATGCGGGTCACATTCCACATTAGATATGTAATGTAGGTGAACATAGTCATGACTATGAGCCATGCCAGTAACTCACACTGTATAGCAATTGTATAGCCACATGATGCCCTGCAATGGCTATGCACATCAGCTCAATGTGCAGTATGTCCCTGCATATATGTAGGGTGGACAGACAACATTGCATCAGCTGAAGGCCCATTTTAGTATAACACGTACCTGCATTGGGACATCATTACCGTACTATAGATTGGAAAGGACACCATTGTGTTACACATGTATGCATGTCATTCAACATGTCAGCAGAAGACATGTCATACTACATGTGATTGGCAAGGTCATACACCACACAGCAGGCTGGTGTACTGTACACCTGTGCTGGTCTGTGGCACCATTACAAAGTAGGGACAGCCATGTCAAACGTGTGTACAGCCACATGCACTATGTCTACACTCAGCTCAGGGGTAGGCAGAATAATGTTGAACAGACTTGCACTGCTTTGGGGGAGATATGCAAGCTAGGGCTCAGGCAAACATAGTATGCAGTCAACATACCCTACTGCTCATGTCCTCACACATAGGGGCGGTGGCCAACACAAAGCATCAGTGGCAGATATATAAAGATTGGCAATGGTCCGTTAACATGTGGTGTATGTTGCACACACCATGGCAGTGCAGTGCAATGGTGCAAAGTGCATGCATTGTGTTGCAGGTATGGGGCATAGGCTACTAACACAACGGGTGCAATACAGGTATGTATGATAACCACCAGTATAATTATGTAAGGTGCATGCCGTCTGCTATACCACATGCATGCTGTTGTGTGCAACTCAGAGATGTATGATTACCACTATAACTGCCTAAGCTGAAACTGTAATTGTCTATGCTGAATGCCATCTGCCATATCACATGCATGCAGCGTGTGTGTCTGTGTGTGTCTGTGTCTGTGTCTGTGTCTGTGTGTCTCTATCTCTGTGTACGTCTATGTGTCTCTTCAGAGGGCTGCTGTTGGTGCATTAACCAACAACATCCAGGCACTTGCAAATGCTCACCATCATCATGCAGATGTTATGGATAGATGATTGGATGACATGGTGGGAGTCCTTGACCATGGCATGTCAATCCTTAAGTGTGGAATGCTCGTGCTGGAAAATCTGGTGGGAGAGAGGCATTAGGCACGTGGATGTAGGCCAGCTACATCACCTGTTGAAGGTCTACGTGAACATGCTACTGCACATGCCCCCTCCCATAGTGGTGGTAGCAGCAGCAGTGCTGCTGGTGCTGTGTACTCCACACCAGGATGAAGCAGGCCACATGCTCATGTTCCTGGATGGTCCCAAGAGGGACATGATTCCAGTGGGCATGTGTCATCAGACATACCCAATCTGGACCTCTGCCTGCTAGTGCTCGTGCAACCCCCGTCAGGCGCAGGTCACGTGGCCGTGGCCATGGTCAGACATCGTGAGCTGTGACACCTGACTTGTACAGTCTGCAGCTGTCAATATTACCCTGTTTAGGCCAGCCTCATGCCAGACCTGTGTGCATGCATACACACACACTGGAAACAAATGTAGGGCACCTCAACACACACACACATAACATCCACAAACACCCAATTATATCACAGGCCCTAACACACACGCATGATGTCATACAATGGCACAGCCTAGGCCTCTGGCAAACATTATCACCCTGTGCATATGATGATGCCTGTACTGCATCCCTGTCATCCACACCATCGGTGCAGAGACATGTACATATGGTCTGATGCACAGGATGAACATACTAGGTAGACAATTGTAGGATAATATTGTTGAGTAGTGTTGACAGGCAGCAGACATAACATGTATTACAGTTTTGGAATGCATTTGTACATTTGACAGCATGTATCATGTATAACAAAATTAACAGCATGTTGATCCTGACATTCTGCCTTCCTCTTTCAGGTGTACTTGCATGTGCCAGGGGATGTTGGTGTATGTGGGAGACCCATATGTACAAGTTGACTACCAACAGGTTAATATGACAATACCTGCATGCACATTGTAGCTTCCACAACACAGTTATATTCTCCCATGTTTTAATTATGTTTACTGTTCTAATGATCCAAGTGCATGATAGCTGTGTAGTAAGCTACTGTGTTCAGAGCTGTTGCATCCATAGTGGATGACATCACACGTATAGTTACCTGGATCACGGAGTGGGTAAAAGTGTGGTATGCTGGATGACAACGGTAAAGGCCAGTGGAAATAGTGGCATCACATTGGGAAGCAGTAATACCCACTGCCATGACAGCATGCAAACACAGACACACCCACACACTCAGGGAGTCCAGACACAGTAGCACACACTCTGATACACACACGCACACAGTGGCCAGTGTTCGGATGTCAACCCCTGCCTATGTGCATATCATTATTATAGTACTACACAATTACAAGACGCGCCACAGAGATTACACATGTACAGATAGTTGGAATGTCCTAAGATCAAGGACATCGACAGGGATACTAAAGTGCAGTGAATGTATGTGGGGAGGGGGGTCCATCAGTAGGCTATGTAACAACAGGTCACACCCCAGGGCGTACATGTTAACAGGCAGTTTGTATGCCCGTCTATGATTGATGTTATCAACAGGCATGCTACACTGCTTTGAGTGGATGGAGGGAAGGGGCATTAACATTCCACTATGGTAACATACAGCCTCACTTCATGTACTGGACAGCCACACACACACACACACACACACACACACACACACACACACACACACACACACACACACACACACACACACACACACACACACACATGCACCATTCACAAAGATATACACCTATGTCACACACATACAGACACTTTACATGTGTGTGGTTCAACCACATGCCTATAGCTTTCTTTCTACACTTCATTCTGTACCGGTATCTCCAACAGTGTTCAGGAGAGTGATAACATGTGGGATGTATTCCCAACCATACGTGACATATATGGACACACACCCACACATGCCAGTACTGTGAATCAAACACATGGCTATCTCATGATAGGTACTACAGCAGTACAGCACTATCACATCTGGTGCAGTGCTTACTGACTCTTTCCTATGACAACTGTGCTGATATATGCACAATATATGCACAGTGGAGGTATTACTGTTACAGGTGTCATGGGGTTTGCCTTCAGTGTCACCCTTTCAGCATTCTACATTGTCTGTCTTCCACTTCAATTACCAAACCTGACCTTAGCAGGTACACAGGTTATTGTAGGCCTGGTTGTAACACACCAGTGAGCTGTCCCCAGTAATCCATCATCTGCAAAGAAGCACCACCACTTAGTAGTCATATCCAAACATCCGTCCGTACCTCATGTATGGCTTACTGTACTTAGATCATATCACCATATACAGTTGGCAATGTTGAGGCTGTATTGCAACAGCATGATGTACTAAGACAACAGTCACCTTCAGACATCAGACACTGCACACACATGGAATCTACACAAACAGCAATACATGTACACATATGCGGTCCACATCAGTACGTGCACTAGCAGGTCAAGAGGAAACATTACACACCTTCCCCATGCCATGTGTGAAACTTAGCCGAGCATCTGTGGCTTCTAAATATCTCACCCCAGCATGTACTGTCTATTGTGGTACTAAGGCTAATGTCCAGACAGCACACAGCATGCATGGCTTGCAATTGTTGACATGGGGTATATGTAGGAGCTGTGGCCACACATGGCTGTACATGTCATGAACATATCACCTGTGACTATTTAGGAACATACAGTGCAGAGCTGGATTTCCCCAAGTCTGTCAATACAGGCCTTGTGTACGTCCTATGGTCCTGTTATTTGGGTATGTTTGTAGGCATTGCATTAGGTGGACATGTCTAAAGACATACATGCCACATGGGGTGTTGTATGATATGACAGGTATCATGGATGACCAGTAGAGAGGGGCTATTACCTCTGTCAACATAGATATCGAATCATATGTACTGTTAGCATGCTATTTGCCATGTGCATGTGTGTAATGGCTGTAGCCACCTGCATGTAGAAAGTTAAATTGAAAGCTATGGCAATGTGATATATGTTGTATGAGTGTGGGATGTACATATCCAGGGCAGATACAGTTAGGTCATATCCAACCATGAGGGTGTTGGTTACTGGTGTACAGCAACAGTTGACCGTGTTAATGCTGACAACATCCGAGGGGCCCTGGTATGTGTATAACCAAGCAGGTTACAAACAGTGGTATTATTGCATTGCATAACACATTATGCAGCTATGTCTGTACATGGGTACATTGCACATTTGATGTAGGCCTAGGTACAGTTCACCAATTGAGGGTTATCTGGTGGTCTACCATACTATGTCATACCACATATGGATGTGTGTCGGTAGTCTGGGAACAAGTTGGTGGATGTATATGTGGATACAACCTAGGATGCTGCATTTGTCACTGTCACCTGCACCTGACTCATCTGTGATACTTTATGTTGGAGTAGTGGTCCGTACATGTGAGTAGCCTTTATGAATATGTGTACATCACTACTTGGTATGGTCCATACCATTGTTATGGCCCACAAGTCTGGATCTGAGTTATATGGTGGTAATGCAATTGTGCACTACAGAGCCTACAGTCAGGTGTTCCTCACTGCACAGATGTCGGCATTCCCCATTGTAGGTTCTACATTGAGCTAATGGATTACTAAAGCCGCACATCTAGCATGGGTTAGCATAGGCATCCAATGCAATTGTTATGTAGGTGTCAGATGTTACCTCTGTGTGTAGGACATTTGCCTTGGAATGTGGCTATATGGGTAAACGTGACCTAGATATTATCCACACACAGGTGTAACATGGATGCATTTGCTCTGTGTTGAAGGCTCATCGTACGGTCATGACAGGCCAGAATGACAGACACTGGACGACCTCATAATAACAGCAGTACATTGGCTCATTGTTTTGGTCTAGCAGTTGCCACCCGTACTATGACATCACTGCACTTGGCATTCATGTGCTTTGTAGCAAATGCCCCATGTAAGGTGACGGACAGTAGCAGAACTTGTGTATATGACCAATGGGAGATATACTTTGGGTAGCGGTCCTGGTAATAATGACAACTACTACCACAGCTGGGAGAGGTCATCTTGTCACCTGCACCTCAGTACCATTGCACAAGGTGGCTCACACATTATGTTTGTACATGTTACTGTTCCACATATAATGCCACTGTCCACAACCTGATATCAATGTATGCCTTTCAGGGCAGCAAGGTGTGTGACACATGCTGTAGGTAGCATCCGCCTGTGTGACCCAGGTAACCTATTGACTGTCATGTCCACACATGCATGAATGTACATACGTACAATATATATGTCAGCACATCATGTACATGTATGCATGTGTATCACACAGCACAGACACAGATATATCATTTACAGGCTGCATACAGGTATCAGGTAGTAAACCAGTATGATGTGCATATATACTGACAGGTAAGATGTACCTAGCTGTTAACCTGTGTGTTTACAATAGGAGTCCATTACAATGTGTGCAGTACATGTAAGTGTTTGAGCATGCACACTGTGGCCTTCAGTGTTTAGAATCGAAGTGCATCCCAAACAGCCTTGTGCTACTAAGTGTATGAGTGTACCCACTGCCACCTTGTGTAATTTGAGTCAGTGCATCCAAATAGCCCTTTGTTACTAAGTGTATGAGCATGCCCAGTATAACCTTGTGTAGTTGTAGTCATAGTGCATCCCAGACGGCCCTGTGCTACTAAGTGTATGAGCATGCCCACTGTAACCCTGTATAGTGATACTAGTTGTCCATTCCGCAGATGGCCATACTTAGATTCAGGTTCCTGTTGTGTTACAACTATACCTCTCAGGCCTACCTGCGGATGATGTGTCTTGTTTGTGCATACAGGTTGTAATGGATAACTACTTTAAACACACAGGTCTTCAGCTATGTACGTCATGGCTGTCAGTCTCCCTGGTGTTGTCCTCAATTGTAGAAGGGCAGTCTGACTGCCTTTGAATGTGTAATATCTCTGGTGCATCTCTTAACTGCATAGTACTGTAATCGTGAACATTAGATAGGCAGGAGTTCTGATCCCACCACTGACAACTGTGTGCGTGTGTTTGTGTGTGTGACAGCAAATGCCTGTGTGTGTGAGTCTCAGCAAAAGCATGAGTGTGTGTGTCAGCAAATGGATGAGTGTGGTTGTGTGTGTATATGTGTCGGCATCCTGTCATGGCAGCGGGTTTTGCTGCATTCCAAAGTGATACCTCCTTTTGCACTGGCCTTTATCCTTGTCTGCTGCTAAACCTCTCTCCCCCCTCCCCACTGTGAGTAATCGGTCCTGTGATGTCACCCGGCTCAGACATGGAATCAGTACGTGTGTTCTGTGGCACATACCCCAACTGCATACCACTGTACTAGTTACCTTTACATAGGCATGATGTGCATGTGCAATACTGGCATGTGTGTGCATGTTTGTGTGTGTGACTACCCTGTAGCCAGGCATACACATGTGTAATGTCTTTTAGCACACCATGGTAGCCAACCATGGTGACTGGTGTCTACAAAGTATTACATAGTTAGGAATGGTAAAGAATACACGGTCATGCACGACTACAGTTGGGTATGTTATTTTCCTGTGGCACTGTCGAGCAGTGACAGCGATGTAGTCACCATGGTGTATGTCCATACCCATCATTCCCCCACCCTAACTCCACAATCCCCGGGTAGATTACAATAGCCATCATTCCCCACCCCAAACTCCACATACACAACAACCATCCCTTCTCTGGCGAACTGCTTATGATTTAAATGTTATGACACAGGCAATGCCTCTGTTTTGTGTACACATCAGTTCCTTTGGAACCCTTCTGTGTCACAAAGGGTGTTCAGACATGTGTGTGTGTGTGTGTGTGTGTGTGTGTGTGTATATATATATATATATATATATATATATATATATATATATATATATATATATATATATATATATATATATATATATATATATATATATATATATATATATATCTATATATATATATATATATATATATATATATATATATATATATATACATGTGTGGGTGTGTGTGTGTGTGTGTGTACACACCCCGTAGGTACATATATATATATATATATATATATATATATATATATATATATATATATATATATATGTACTTATGACAGTTGTACCATTGTAGACTTGTCTGTGGTAGGATGTGCATTATAGACTTCATGCAACTTGTGTACAACCCAGATGGCTTAGTGGTACGTCCAGTGACCTCAAGATACATGGTCCAGGGTTCAGGACCTGCAAGCCTTGTTGATACTGTCAATTAGGACTGAATAAGGCAGTTGTAAGCAGGTGTAAATATGTTGTTGTAGCAGCAAGCAGCAGGTACACACAGATAACAGACATGCACGACCCACAGTACACTTGGAATGCCCTTCTTTGGCAATCCTGCTGATGTCACCCACCTACGAATACACCTCTGGGACTGCTGTAACCCAGAAATCTCCATGACGTGTGCTGTAACTGCATAATGCTGTAGTGTGTTAATCTAGTTTGGTAGGTGTTTTAATCCTAGACAGGTCAACTGTGTGTGTGTCTGTCTGCCTGCCTGAGAAAGTAACAATGCTTTTAGAGTATGCACATTCTTTACAACCCACGTGACCACCTTTGGCAATCCTGCTGATGTCACCCACCTAGGAATACACCTCTAGGACTGCTGTTACCCAGTATTCTCCATAGCGCGTGCTGTAGCTGTGTATTGATGTAGTGTGAAAAGCTAGTTAGGTAGGAGTTCTATTCTGAAAGAGTCCAACTGTGTGTGTGTGTTTCTCTGTCTGACTGAGACAAGAACAATGCTTTTTGGAGTATGCACACTCTGTACAATTCACATGACCACCTTTGGCAATCCTGCTGATGACACCCACCTATTAATACTCCTCTAGGACTGCTGTAATTCAGTATTCTCTGTAGTGCATGCTGTAACTGCATATTGCTGTAGTGTGAAACACTAGTTAGGTAGGGGTTCTATTCCAAGAGTGTCCAAGTGTGTGTGTGTCTCTGTCTGCCTGAGACAAGAGCAATGCTTTTTAGAGTATGCACACTCTGTACAATTCACATGACCACCTTTGGCAATCCTGCTGATGTCAGCCACCTACGAATACACCTCTAGGACTGCTGTAACCCAGTGTTCTCCGTAGTGCATGCTGTAACTGTGTATTGCTGTAGTGTGAAAAACTAGTTAGGTAGGGATTCTATTCCGAGAGAGTCCAACTGTGTGTGTATGTTTGCCTCTGTCTGCCTGAGACAAGAACAATGCTTTATAGAGTATGCACACTCTGTACAATTCACATGACCACCTTTGGCAATCCTGCTGATGTCACCCACCTAGGAATACACCTCTAGGACTACTATAACCCAGTATTCTCTGTAGCACGTACTGTAAGTGCGTATTGCTGTAGTATGAAAAAGTAGTTAGGTAGGGGTTCTATTTAGAGAGAGTCCAAATGTGTGTGTGTGTGTGTGTGTGTGTGTGTGTGTGTGTGTGTGTGTGTGTCTGTCTGCCTGAAACAAGAACAATGCTTTTTAGAGTATGCACACTGTGTACAATTCATATGACCACCTTTGGCAATCCTGCTGATGTCACCCACCAAGGACTACACCTTTAGGACTACTGCAACCAGTATTCTCCATAGCATGTGCTGTAACTGCATATTGCTGTAAAGTAATAAACTAGTTAGGTAGGGGGTTTATTCCAGGACATGGCAGGTGTGTGTGTGTGTGTTTGTTTGATTGTCAGAGCCTGTGTGGAGGTGGCTGTGTGTGTCTAACCACTGGACATGTTGAGAAGTGAATTTTGTAGTTTTCCTATATGGCATCCGTCTTTTGTCATGATGCCCACCTCACGAGGAGTACAGCTGTTAGTCAGCCATGGGACTGTGTTGGCAAGCTATACCCCGACATCTGGCAAAAGGCCTGGTGAACCAAGTATGCAACACTACTAGAACCCGGAATGTGTTCTGAACCCATGTGTCATACACAAACACACTTGCCTAGAATATCCCGCTATGTTACTAGTACCCTGCACATTGGTGACAGATAGTAGGCATGGTGTGATTGCAGTAGGCTGCAGAGGACATGGCACCCTGTACAGCAGTATAATAGGCACATAATTGCGGACAATGTGCCTTCACTATGTTCCCCACTGGATGCCTGCAACATATGTGGTGCCATCAAATGTGATCCACAGAGGTCATACAATGCCGTACACATGTGCCCTGTATGGACCGATGCCACTGACACCAGGGAATACCTGTATCATGCTATCAATGCAGGTGCATGGTCAACCTGCTGATTATAAGCAGGTTCTGCCACACTAGGCCAGTACTGGCACATCAGAGGATAACAGTCTGTATACACAACATGTGTCGGCCAAACCAGGTACATCTGTACTTGTCACTGTACATTATTGTGGGACATGCATATCCCAGGCAATGTCCATGTCAAGGACTATCAAACACAGACATGGCATACATTGCAAAGCTATGGTCATACACAATAGTATCCAGGATGTCATGGCAGTTCATACAATACCCATCTGTGTGGGACATTGCAGACACTACACCCCTGTACCACACTGCACACCATTGTCGGGTGGAGTGATGGCAAGGATTACCACTCACACAGCCTTGTACAGCCATCTTGCACAGCCGACCTTTACACACCCATGAAGCAATGCACACATGCATGTCAGTACTGGCACCTTGTGACTGCGTGTGGGGTATGATACTCCCAACCATAGTCACTCCCAGTATAACTCTCATTGGCATACCAACAGATGTCAAACATGTTTACATGTCCTAGCCCATAGAACCACCGGATATCCCTTGTGGTGCATGTAATACCTGTGCATTACTGCAGTGTGGCAAACTATGTAGTTAGGGTGTGTATTGTGGGCCTGTCAAAGAGTGTCAGTGTGAGTCCATTAGAGAATGCGGTTGTGTTAACAATGACATCCGTTCATGTGGACAGCCATGTGTGCTACACCTAATGTATGTCTACTATATCTCTGTTGCAGATGTCACTCAGCAACACACATATGTGCTCCTACAGCACACCAACATGTCAGCTTTGTGGCACATGGAGTAACTGCATGCACTTGTAATAGTAATGACTAGTCGGTCAGGGGTCTGACCCCTGTACTGGTAGGTGTGTGACAGACGTTGCTTAGGTTTTAGTCTCCAAGCCCTTCTCTGATGTACTTTGCCTATGTCTGTCCCTCCCACACACTCTCTGGTGGATGTGGAGTTGTACACCTGCTCAGCAGCAGCTTGTGCAACATAAGTGGTGGTCATGATCAGGTTATTGCCTCTGCACCTATTGCAGTCCTCCTCTAGCTGATTGCATGTGGAACAGCTGTGATGATGTTCCCATAGCCTTTCACATGAAAAACACAGTACAATATCCAGGGACATCATGTTGGTGTTTGCCCATGAGAGTCATTGTGAGTGACACCTGGTTCTGGTGTTTGCAAATGGCATCACAAATGATATCTGGATGTTCCTCAAACAGCATACACAGTGGGGAAATAGCCTACAGACAGGATGGTGATGTGCCAGACATGACTACAGCATGTAAGTGTAGCTATGCTTCATTGGGACTATTGCCTGTTTAACAAGTTGTGTGTGGTAATGGCTATTCTGCATGCTTTACAACTGACAAGACAGTGATCTGTTCATGAGGGACCCCCATCTGTAGGGCCATGTGTGGTCTGGTCAGTGTGTGGAACAATTTGTTTCCTGTGTTACTCACTGAACACACATCTAACAACAGCAGGGGCATAGTGTGAGGATCGCAGCCAGTACATGGTGATAGTGATGTGTTACTGCCATCGCATCCCTGACTGGACATATGTCACATGGAACAGTGGTATGACAGACACTGTCTGGGGTTCCAGTGACATGCCAATAATGGGCCACTGTTCATAGCTGCAGTCACACGTCTTCTACACTTTGTACAGATGTCATGCAGTATATATGCATGTGTTGTGCTCCCTCTGCAAATGTATACCATCTGTTGTGTTGGTTTGTTGGTCATATCTATGCATGCTGTTGTAAGTAATCCTGAATTCTGTTGACTATTACTAAGTCATATCTGTGTTTAAACTGCAACACCATAGGCTGTATGGGTTTGGAGGTCCTGGCAGAACCTCCTGTCCCACTTCAGCTGGCCATGGCACCAGGCACCAGCACATCTGGGACCCAGCCTTGGACCTCCACCTCTGTTGGCTCTGTACCACCTTCTGGTGGTACCACCACTGAGGATGGGGCTTGTCCCCCCTGGGAGCAGATCTAGACAGGAACATGTCTGCTGTTGTACAGTCCCAGATGTGGTGTGTAGGGGGCTCAATATGGGGTTTTGAGGCCAGATACGCCAGCTCAAGGGCAAAATGTTGCATTTACAGGGTGAGGCTGCCCCTCCTAGACAGCCCCCAGCACAGCCACCTTTGCAGCTGTTTTGGTGCAGTGGTGGCTGCCCATGGCTGGGGACCTCTGTCCTACTGTTTACATCTGGGGGCTCATGGGCTTGTGAATGCCAAACACCCTTCCCCGTCCGAGGTGTATCCTCCTACATGTGTCATACACCGACCCTGTATGCTGTGTTGTCTGTCATCCTACCCTACCTATCCTCCATGGGAATACCTACTCTCCTTCCCGCACATCCCACTCTCACCCAACAGAAACATAAGGCTAATCGGTTCCTAGAACAACATTTGCCCCATACATAGCTGTCCATTTCACATGTGTCCACTGGACACATGTAACCCTTTTAATATGCATCACAGCATACTCCTGTTGTCCTCATCCCAGTCTCTCAGGCACACTATCCTAGTATGCACATGACTCCTAAATGTTCCAGGTACATGTGATGCGGACAACCCCATTGTACACACAACACTACCAGTCCCTCTATGGTTACCCCATTTACCTCTATCATGATGATGATGTCACACACAGCACCTTGCAAGAGTACTGTTCTCACATAATGATTGGACAGGAACTGTTGTGTTAATGTAAATAACATGCACAGTGTGATGTATACAGCCAATGTACAAATGTTTGTGTTTATGAATGACAGATGTCTGTCTGGGGGAGACTTGATATTACATAGGACAACATCACTAAATAATACAGGCATCGCTGTTGTTTCCCTTTTCATTAGTTTGTAATGCTTTGTTGTCACGTGGTATGTTCCTGATATATCTCTATATATGTATGCACCTATATGCTGGACATAAACACTCACACATACATCTACATGATGGGATACATTTCCTATACTGTTGAATGACTGCACTGGATGATATGTTTGTGATAAGGTCTGATGTCTGTATATCTGCCATGGCTTATTGGTAAATCACATTAGCTGTGTATGCAGGGTCCTGGTTTCGAGCCTTGCAGAGGCCATTTATTTTGTTGCAGGGCAGAACAAGGCCACTGGATATGGAGTGATTAAGGTATATTAAAGCAGTTGTGAGTGGGTGTGCATGGGTTTGCATGGTGCTAAGCAATTCTGACCTCTGGTTACAGTGTCTTACACTCAGTTAGCCTCTACATTGATTTACCAGTGTAATACTCGCATACTGGCAGCCAAACAGGCTTACATCCACTTGCTTCTGCACATGCAAATGCACTGCATTTGGTGTTTGCATCTGACACTTACACCCCTGTGTGGGAGTGAGGACTATGATAGTACCTTGTGATAACTATTACATCAGAATACATACCTACAGTATCGAGAAGGGCTGCCCATTAGGCGACGGCATGCCATTCGACTGTACGGAATCCATAGCCTGTCCAGGGTTTGATTCATATTATTGGTGTGTTCCTCTTACAATCTGCACCCATCTAGCTAATACATGGGAACTGAGACTCTTCAATACAAACAGGTAAATGGGTTTAGGAACCCACATCCTTCAGCTGAGTCATGCTACTGCATACCTAATATTCTATCATCTTTCTAATGTTGTCAGTGGAATATGTGCTTTCTGTCCCTATCAGACCTCTCATACGATTGGGGAAAATACAAACTGAATCAGGGACATGGCATAACAACATCAGGGACACATTTAAATTATTGGTGCTATTAACCTGACAGACTCAGAGCATATGTATTCATACACATTTTTTGCAGTAAATGATGTTTATGACTCTTAATTGTTGTCGTTATCCATTGCATGTGATTCACCACCTTTCCTCAGAATGTCACTAGTTTTAGGAGGGTTTAAGTGGGACAGAGTTAGAAACTGAGTCAAAATCAGGGACGTTCCTGGAAATCAGGGACAGTTCAAAGGGTATGGTCCCTATTTGTTCCCTCAATGGATTATGGCCTGTCCAGTGGATGTGCTCTTATGGTTTGGCAGGTATGGGCATCAGCTATGCCCATTTCAAAATATTGCTTACATCCCTGGGGCGATCCTAAGACAAATTTGCCAGGCAACCCCTGCACGCCTAGGCCCATAACTGCTTACCCATAGTTTCCCCACCTGCCACTCCTCTACAGCACTCATCCTTACTGTGGATGCTGGTGGGGTATAAACACACCATTTCATACTGCCCACTCTCCCCGTGTTGGGACAGATGTGTGTTGACCCATGGGTTATCAGGCCTGCACAACCTACTGGTCCATGTATATCTACAGCCTGGTTTGATATGTCATTATCGGGACTGTCTCCGATCATTCATTTTTGGTGTCCCGCAAGAGACATCGATGTCTATGTTTCAAGATTAGACCTTGCAGGTCTCTCCCACCGGTGGTCTGGGAAGCAGTGGTGTGTTTACCTTTATTGTGTGTCTGTATGTCTCACTGGCCTAGCAGGGGGGTGGGGGGGGTTGATGCTACGTGTTACACATTTGTTTATTGGACCCCTCACCCCCATATGCATGGCCTGTGAATATATGTTACTCATAACTGCTGTATCATATCCTAGCTATATACATGTGTATATTTACTGTCACATATTTATATCTATTTACATTACTATATGCAGATATATCTGTATATGTCTGCATACATGTATATTTATATTTTACTGTCTATATATATATATATAAATCTAATGACATATGGGTCTATGGGTGTCTGCATATGTATATATTTATATGTGGGTATGTATCTGTATCTGTCACTGTATATTTGTACTACAGATAGGGAGAGGCTTATCTCTGTGTCGCAATGGGTAGATATACACACACATGCCTCTACATATATACGTCTACATCTGGTTATTCCGTTCCTTGACATATAGATTACACTTTGCTGCAGTGGGACTCGTAGTGGGTGTGGCTGCTCATTGGGTGACACCTCTGCCCAATGAACACATTCACTTACATCCCTAGGGCTGTCCATATAGGCCCACATCAGCCAACACCTGCACACCTAGACCCATAAGTAGCTACCCATAGTTCACTCACCATCGCCTCCTTACTCTGGGTCCTGGTCTTTTCTGGACACACCACTACATGCTGCCCACTCTCCACTTCACGGGACCCATTTCATACAATTGTCTTGGCCCATGGGTCATCAGGGTTCCCTACCCTTGTATTCCGAATCTGTATACACCGTGGCCAAAATGGCCAGTCTATCACCTTCTTTTGGTTTGGGCAATTTTTGCGGTGTTCCGCAAGGGACGCTCCAGACGGTGTTCCAAGATTAGACTTCATGGGTGCACTGT
The DNA here is from genome assembly GCF_019279795.1 of Protopterus annectens. Classification (NCBI taxonomy): domain Eukaryota; kingdom Metazoa; phylum Chordata; order Ceratodontiformes; family Protopteridae; genus Protopterus; species Protopterus annectens. The sequence continues at coordinate 1,053,219,931 of NC_056741.1, read as the reverse complement.
GTACCACCCAGTTGTATCCTGTCTCTGGTCTGGGGAGCAGTGGACTCTTTACATTGTTTGCATGTATGTTTCCCATGTCCGGCTGGGGGGGGGGGGGCATGCTACGTGTTTCATGTTTCTTGCTTGGTCTCCTCACTTACATTGGCATTGCCTGTGAACATCTGTCATTTTTTTGTGCTGTTTCCTATCATAGCTGTATATCTGTGTATATATGCACACTCACACTCACACACACACACACACTTATATGTATATATATATATATATATATATATATATATATATATATATATATATATATATATATATATATATATATATATATATATATATATATATGTGTGTGTGTATATATATATATATATATATATATATATATATATATATATATATATATATATATATATATATGTGTGTGTGTGTGTGTGTGTGTGTGTGTGTGTGTGCGTGTCTGTAAAGCAATACATACTCCACGCAAATGCACTTACACATGTGTTGTACTGGTGTTTATATATGCTTGACCTGCTTACTAGTGCTTTATTTATTATGATAGTGACACTTCACTCCAGTTATCTTTTAATTGACATTTTATGGATTATACAGTGGACAGATGTTGCAATATGTTCATGTACATATTACCGATACTAATTGGTATGTGATACAGTGGGATTCGGTATGGAAATGTATGTGCATTAGGGGGTTGCTCTAACCAATGCACTATTGCTGTGCTGCTTCATTTGCACATATGCCCATATACCCTTGGCCCTTGCTTCCACAAACACACACCCCAACACTTCACTAACATTGTAGTCATCCATTCTCCAGTTGGATTTGCGGTGTATCCACACCAGTATACACTGGTGTCTCTCTACCCCTGTAGACCCATCCCATCGGTTGACTCACTACACATTTCCTCAGGAATTCCTAGCATTTACTCCACAAACATTGGTGACATGAGTGACCAATAGGACTTCCTTACATACTTACTCCCATTAACATGACACTACAATGAATTAATTAGTCTGCCTATATGGTAACATACACGTTATACATGAGAACTAATTATGTACATGTTTGGCATGATTCTTCTACAAATAGACCGGTTTAGTTTTTGGCATTGCCATTGCAGGCAGATCACAAGGATAATTCCCTGTGTGCGACAGTCCTCACATTTGATTTTTTCAGCACAGCACTGACTTCGGACATTGTACACATTTCTGCGTTTTCGCTGTTTCATCCCTTCCCTTTTATGCACTACCTATTATTCTGTCTACTGTCAAGGTTTGTAAGGGCACATTCATGTGTTTATGTCTGCAAATTGAATGGATATGTTACAGGGGATGTACTTCTAGATATAGACATATGCATGTGTGTATGCATACATACTTATAACTAACTCGCTGGCCTCCATGAGGCGGTCCAATTAGAACCAGGCCATCCAACCATGACACGCCTGGATCCATAATCACATACCCATGGTTCCTCGACCCCACCCGGGTTCGATATACATGCAATCCATCCATTATCCAGTTGCTTTCACAGCCATGACACACCTTCACACACTGCCCTACCCCCAGCATTATGGGCACTGCACGTATGCTGTCCCAACACATGTATTATCATGCTCTCCCACCATTTAGTCCTTGAACATACCGACCCTTGTTTGATTAATGCAAGGAGATCCAAATAGGCTGTCAATTTGTGGTACTCCCACTGGGGACTACCCTCTGATTGTTTATAAAGTAGACTTAGCAGATCAACAATGTTATTCCTATTGGTAAAACCCTGCCTGTGATGGGAGTAGCAGTGCTTTGCTCACTCCTGGCCAGCTTGATATGACATATGCTGACAGCACTATGTAATACTATAGTTGCTGTTGATTCCCTCATTCCTTTTCTATGCTATATTGTTACGACGTTCATTCTTCATATATATATATATATATATATACATATATATCTGTGTGTGTGTGTGTGTGTATATATATATATGTATATATATATATATATATATATATATATATATATATATATATATATATATATATATATATATATATATATTACATCTGTACATACATATGAACATTTCCTGTGCTGGGCACTGCTTACACCCGCGCAACCGCACTCAGATTTGCATACTGTTTGTTATATATGTTTACTGCAGCTTATTTTTGCTTACTTGTGCCTTATTCATTATGACAGTACCACTTTGATTGAATGGATTTGGTTAAAAGTCCTATGCGATACTCAAGTTCACTTTTACATGTTATTATGTTGGTTTTACAGCAGAATGACATTCTTTCCACATGGAAAATAATATGTGCTATAGTTGAACTTGAACCGTGAATGCCTGTTTGTTATGCGGATGCTCTAACCACTACACTATTAGTGTGCTGCTTCATTTGCATGTATACCCATGGTTCATAGATTCCCGAACACATGCCTCAACACTTCACTAACATAGCAGTCATCCATTCTCCAGATGGAAAAACACCACACCACTACACATGTACCACACTCTACTGTTCTAGACACGTCCCATATGTTGGCTCACTCCAAGTATATTCACACATCCCAAGCTTATTGTCCTGGAACATACATTCATATAATGGTCAAGGTGTTCAAATAGTCTTCCGTTTTTTTGGCTCGTCTAACTGGAGACTGGAACTGCCCTGTACCTGTTTAAAAGTCAGACTTAGCACGTGGACAAAGATAAATATATATAAATATATATATATGTATATGTAGATATATATATATATATATATATATATATATATATATATATATATATATATATATATATATCTGTCTGTACATACATATGCATATACACCTACATGCTTATTTACATTTCCCATACTGTTGAATGACCGCCACTTAAAGTCGCACATAGCCGCTTATGTCTGCTTGAAAATGCCTTAATCACCCTATATCCGACTGCCATTATTCTGGGCATCATATAAAATTAGTAGCCCTTGCATGGCTTGGACCCAGTAACAGAAACACCAAAGTCACTGGTTTGACTACTAAACCATTTGTGATACATTCTTTATGGATGGTAGTTAGGATATATGACTTTACTACAGGCATTCCACACTACTGGCAACAAATGTGACAATCGTTTGGTGTACATATGTATAGTACATGTTAATGTTCATATGTTTCTGACAGACATATGTATACATTTACAAGTATACATATTTATAAATAGGACACATACTTGACAACTACTTATATGCATGTATGTGTGATGTGTAGCTATGCGAATATAAGTATGTACATTTATAGCTATATGACTACATATCTGGGGTTACACATGGCCATGTATATGAACACCCGCATTTGGGAGGGACCTCTAACATTTGTATACAGGGGTTGTGTGCATCATTATGACGTGGAGCCTGGACAGAGTATCCAATTTGTGGAAGTGTACTATTTGGAAGATGGCTATGGGGAAGCTTCTTGGGAAAATGTGAAAGGTATATATTCCTGATAATGCACGTAGAGAGACGTACATCACAGTCAGGTGTTTAATCCTGGGTCATAGGCTCTGCAGGACCAGGTGGAGGGCGAGCAGGGTTGTAGACAAGTACTGCTAAATCTGACTTGTGCCCGGATGTCAACGGGGGTGGACATCATGTTGTGCCACCAAGTCTAATCTTGAGAACAGACACTTATCCCATGAGGGATGTCCAAAAATTGTGGATGACGATGAACCCCGTTCTTTTGGCTGTATGAAAATGAGGGAGGGTTATGAATGCATGGGATACCTAGTTTGCAGGCCTGAAACTGCTTAGGGTGAGACTGTCTACTAGATGTGGGTAGCAGGCACTATGTGCAGATATGGCTGGCCCAAGCTAGCAGCCCAAGTATGGGTGGTTTTGGTGGACATTCAGCAAGGGGGGGTGGTGTGCTGTGGAGGGGATGATGGGTATTCACTTATGTATCCAGGTGTGTAGGGGTTGGATGGCTCAGTTCAGGCCAAACCATTATGTGGTGTGAGCCGGTACCATTTCTGTACATGTGTATCATACATTTTAATGTTCATATGTTTGTGGGATTGTGTTCTGCAATATGACCTGACAGGGTGTATTGGGGATGTGAATTTATGTTCTTTAGTTTCCTTTTGGATTCTCCCACTGCACCCTTGTACACCTCCAGTTCACCTATTGTACATTCGACCCAGTCTCCCCTTGGCAGAGTATTACATCACCCATCACCCCCCCCAAAATCCACATACACACCATCCATCCCTTCTCTGGTTGTTAGCCCATGGCACAGACAGCAGTACACATTGCCTACTCTACATATCTCTGGTACCATTATGGTTTTGAGGCCAACCCTAGCATATTTGGTCTTCCACATGCTGTACTTCATGCACATAGGTACATGCAAATACTTATCTTTCATGACATGGTAGGTTGACCCAGGTTATACCCATTCATTTTTGGCCCATCCAGACAAGGACGACTCGGACCGCAAATGGGCAGATATTCAGCGAATGCTCTGACCATTGGGCTAGGCTTAGCAAAGGGCAGCGGCATGCAAACATGCTGCATTTCACTTCCACTTGGTATAAAAATCAACACTACAATGAAATATGGACATGGGGTTTTAAATGTAATAGTTCTAGGGATGGGGGCTCAACATTCAGCTATGTGCTTGTGTGTTTATGCCTGTGATTTTATTATGTTGTTCGCGGAACTCTCCTATATGCTTTTCATACATTTCAGTATCCACGGACACTGACAGGATTGATTGGTATTAGAGGCAGGCTGTACTAGTCAGCATTTTAGGTTGCACGACTGTAGCGGACATGTTCACGCCTCCATGCAGCGCTTAAGCATGCCCCCTGCACTCGCGCACGTTTCCTGTGCACGTGGATGGTGCGGCAGCATGCCTTCATTAATATGCATATAGTGCTGCTGCGCCATCTCTGCGCCACACGCTCGGCATATCTCATCTCTCATCATGGTAATGAGTCATTGTCAGCTTTGTGAATAAAGGATTTGTAAAGCTGATCGCCAGGGAGCTGAATAAAAGGGAGGTTCTATTACTCACTTAGTATGTTTGAGGGGGATTGTGCCAAATCATTCCTAAAAATTTTTAAGTCTAAGATAGACTCACTGATGAGATATAAAGCTGAGTTACAAAGAAATTAGCTCTATTATTACAGGGCTGCTTGAAAGAATAGAGTTGAATAGAATAGTGACTTGCAAAGATGGAAGATGACTATAAGAGAATGGGAATTGCATAGGTTTTGACCATCATGACTCTTCAGTAGTCTGTCATGATTTTCTTTTCTTGATTTTATTCAGGTTATTAAATGTTTGATTTGCTTTGAAAGTAATTTATTTAATGTTTAAGCTCTGGCATTGCTCAAAGATAACACCTGGGAGTTTCAGATGGGTACATTCCTATAGGATAAAAGATTCTTTAATCTCTGTTTTCAAGCATAATCCTATTTTCTTCACATTGATATCCAGAGTTAAAGACTATTTCTTTAGCTTTTTCCCCTACAATAGAAAAAAACGACCAACCAAAACTTGGCTTATTTAAACTTGTTTGAGAATTTTTGAGACACTGGGCATGATCAGAGAATAATGACCGTTATCTTCATTCTGTATAATATTAGATAGACCACAGTGAAGATCTGTATTTCTTTATGAAAACCATAAAAATTAAGGGGTCAAAGACAAAATCCAGTAGGACTATTATGGCAACAAATAAACAGACTGCTGTCATATTTAAACATGTGATTTCTCTCATGAAAGTGAAAAAGAACCATCATATGTCAAAGCTCCATAAATCTAAACTAATATATTGGTAGAAAAGAGGCAAATGACACTGGTATCAGAGGCTTTTAAAAAAATCAAGGGATATTGCTCTAAGTGACCATATTCAGCTTTTGCCATAAAAAATGTTTTAAAATTAGTAGCACATCTACAACAGCCTGGATGAAAACCATATTGGGATAATGACAGAATGTTTTCAGAGGAAATGGTAATGTATTTTGGTATGAATAACTTTTTTTGTTTTGCATATTGATGATTATGTTGTTGAGAGACACAATTTTTTTTTCTGTAAGGAAAAAAGTATATAGTTGTTTTCCACATGGTAGGGGCATAGTGTTCACAAACAGAATGGCTGATAATGATGGATTTAAGATGACAGTTCAATTTATAACAGATTCTCTGGAGTAAACAGATTAACAGTGGCTGATGATGATTAATTTCTTAAGCTGCTTGTTAATCATGCTTCAGGGTATGGATGATAATTTAAAGTATGATGAAACAATGCATTGACTGTGGGGTCTATCTAAAAAATGGGGTATATCGATGAAATTATATTAAGACAGCAGTCACAAAATGTACTGGCAACTTATAAGGTTAATAGTTGGGATGCTGCATTTGGTGGTTCTGTCGTATGAGGTTTATATAATTTGATGATGGTATGCCAAAAATGATTTAGATTCTGCTTATAGGTTCATAGGTTCATAGGGAGGTACTAGGCTATCAGCCCAAGGGCCTACGTAAGCCTAGCCAACAAGGTTCCCAAGGTTATAAGTAAATTCCTACTTATAAAAGCATTTCTTCTTACAGTTAGCAAAGATGTTGACATCAGGCCCTTATGTCTGTTGTAATGCATGGCAAGGATACATTCTTTTTCTTCAGTTTGAAAAGGTATAATTAAAATAGTCCAATGCTTCTGTGAAATGTTGAGCATGAAGATGGCAAAAAAGTCAAACAGTTGCAGAATAAAGCTTAGTTCATAAAACGAACACTGGACTCAGTATGAAACAAACCAAGCAATTCTGATACTAAACAAGTGTTTAATAAAACAGAGCTTTCAGGTCAAACCCTTCATCAGTGTAAAAGATACTAACACATACTAACCATATTTATACTATCAGAAATCACACAGCCATTAATTATTCAATTAAACAATCAAATCCTAGTTAAGAACAATAGATTTAAAAGCATAGTACTCTATTTCATTCACATTTGTTTGTATACAGGTTTTAGTGAAACAGTTTGATTTAAACCAGGTGGTACAGCTGCACAAAGGCATATTATCCACTGATATTCCTTCATCTCAAGCTTATTATTTAAATCTCCCCCTCGTATATTCTTATTTACTCTATCTATCACCTTAAAAGAGAATTTATGTGAATTCACATATATTTTAATATGCTTGGCCTGGGAATTAGTATCAATCTTTCTCCTTTTTTCTGAGTGCTCCTCAATCTTTCTTTCCTTCAGTTTTCTGGTTGATTTTCCAACATAAAATGCCTGAGATCTATTACAGGTATATTATATTCATTATAACACATGTTGCTGAACCAGAAAATATATAGTTTTTCCTAATTGTTGGAATTTGAAAAATATTATTTTTATTAATAACATCACAACAGCTACAGTTGTAACATCAACTGCAGCTGTTGTGATGTTATTAATAAATTTGACAACAATCAGACTGTTTGTGGCATACATTGTTTCATCCTGGTGATGGCCAGTGTATGAATGATCAGTGCTGTGTCAGAATGTGGACGGGTATCTGCTGCTACAAGCAGGAATATAATGTAATGAGTATGGCATGAAAAATCAATATAATGGTTAACACAGATATATGGTTTCTTGTTTTTGATTGTTTGACTTGATCAGATAAACATCAAATTACAACTAGCTGAGCAGAAGATACAAGGATAAAAGTTAAATATACAAGCGACTGTAGTTTAAAAAGGACAAGTGGCTGAAGCAGACAGATGGGCAGCACCTGGTCAGCAAAATACCAGAAAATAGCTAAACTTTGTACCTCACTTCTGAGGCTACCAATCAAGTTAGGGTCTCGATTTATTAGGATTCGGTTTTAATAGCAGTTTGTGAGGACAGATACTTTGGCATTATTTCCCCAACATCCAATCATAAAAAATTATTTATTCTGCAGTTTCTTATGACATTAGGACTCCACATGGTGCTTCATTATCACTTTTAGTAACATTTTAACATTTGTTGATGTGTGTGTGAGAGGGGGCAGAATCTGCTCAACACAATCCAAGGAATTAGCAGAATTCAGTAACAATTATGGAAGAGTCTGTTTCCATCACAGAGAGAAGAGCTGAGATGCAGAACTAGGTAGGCATGACCATTTTAGCCCTAGTAATTTTATCTGTGGATCTTATATTCAGATTTACTGGGGGCCCTAATCCTCAGCGATGCAGCAGTGTTTTTGTATGCATTTGATGTGTTAATTTCTATTGCAAATCCATCCAATTCTTTAATTTTTGAATTTATACCATATTCACTCTATATTGCACTCTGTCAAAGTAAGTGAAGATAGACTTGTTCGGGAAATAAAAGAATAAAACAAAGTTTTAGTAACCATGAAATACATAGGGATACTTTCTGCACTTACGCACTATTTAGTCATCTAGTTATCAGGAAAGGACATGATGAAGCTGCAGAAATCTGATTTGTGAGGTGCAATATCTACATGGCTGTACCACAAGCTGACAGACAAGGCAAAGAGAGGAATGGGAAAAGTACTTTTTATATATACATGAACAGATAAATAGCTGCTCTCATTTGATAAGGTAAAACCAAAATGGTCTGCATACAGAAGCATGCTGCCTCTACACAGACAGGAAAATATTATTAGTATTCAGACCATGTATGGAGCATTAAAGGACCATGGTGCCGCCACTTCCTTGAGAAAATATGTAACATCCTCTATTGAGATAAACTAATATGGTCTGGATTAACTCTTAATATCTGTGGATCATAGGTCCTGTCTATGTGCTTATTTTTTAAGGATTTTATATTTTATTTCCATTACTCCAGAAAGGATAAAATATTCCTATTGTGGATGCATACTAAAATAGAAATGTATTTAAAAAACAGTCACACCTAAACAAATTTAAAAAATGAAGTTCAGATATTCTGCCAAACTGTATGAAACCCAAGTATAAAAATTAACTTCTTTGATCTGGACCTTGTGAATGCTAGTACCTGAGGCAAATCTTTTTTCACAAGTGTCACTGTTTTGGTCAGAGCTAACCCTTGCGAGGAAGTATATTACCAAGTGCTGGGAGACAATGGAACTTCCTGGATGCAACTGCATACTCTATTGAAGGTAAACAAAAACTATGAAATTAAGGAGAAAAATGGGACTACATACTGGTACCTGTGGAAGTATTCTGTTTAAAATTCTTTAACTGAAGACTGCATACTATACTTGATGGGGTAACAGAAATACAATGTACTAGTAATCATTACTGTAAGCTTTGATCCCCCCAAAATATCTGCTTTGATTTTTTTAGTAGGATTACTATTGTAGCAAAACAAGTTCTCTATGTAAGAAGTACTGTGATCTCAGAGGTAGTATGCGTAAGTAGCAAGGGTGTGGACAGCAGAGACCTCTCACACCAGGGATGTAAAAACAAATATTAAGTGTTAGAGCATGTTTCAAGTTTTAATGTTTATTTTATATTTGTAGTCTGTTTTTTTATGCTGTGGTCCTAGCTGGTCTCCTCCGATCATCTGGCCATCAAGGCTGTCCTCTGGCTGCTCTTTTATTTTCCCATGAATGAGACATATAACCCATGTGTTCCCCTTGGGACAAAGGTTGAAAGCAATGGGAACAATGCTCCATGGGCCATTGCACTGGACTGTCATCACCTTCTGTGTATGATGTATGCTGGCAGGTAGGCCACTAGCTCTTTTTTTTTAAACACCTTTATTGAATTATCAGTTGTGACAGTTTTCCATTTATACAAACGTAATCAAACTGTAGTAACAAATTAACATTAACAAACATTATACTTCACATATATAGCTATATATCATATAACCTAAGCAACATTACATAAATTATTCAATTCCTGCCCCTTTTTTGAATAAGAAACATCTTTATTAAACCATCACTTACAACATGAGTAATCATACATTTACAAAATGAAAACAAACTACACCAACACAGTCCTAGTTGCAAGCATTTTACATCACAAACCATAATGACACACTTCCAATTGCAAACATTATGCATCATTTATAATCTACCCAATCATTTTCAGACAAACATTACTTAGCTCATTTAAGGCATGCCTTCATTTGAACCTCATTCCCCCACTGGATATATTGTTCTCACAATTTCCATTTTTGCCTATGTAGTTTGGTCCTACCCTTTTCTAAAGATCTTAATTGCAGTTGTTTTATCTCTGTTACTATATTCACTACTTCTAATATAGCTGGGGTTTAGATTTTGATTTCCATTTTCTAGTAATTGTTTTCTTGTCAGCCAACATAATTAGACACAGCAAGGCCTTAAGATGTCTAGGCAGTTCCGATTCTGTATCACAGCTCAGAAAAATCATCTCCGTCATCACACCAATCCACTCACCCAGTGTCTCCAACAGTGCATCCCACAGGGAATACTAAAAGTCTGCCAATCCACTGCACTCCCAAAAAATATGTTCCCAAATACCACTTTCTTCCCCATCACACCTCCAATATTTGCTGTCTACCTGAGGAAAAAGTCTCTTTAGTGTACTTGGGGTATAAAAATATCTATGCAAACATTTCCAAGCAAAAATCATAAATCTTCTAGACTTTGTTGCATATTTGGGAGACATACATATATCCTTCCAGTGTTTCTTTGTGAATTGCTTATCCAATCTCTCTTTCCAATCCTTTCTCACCTTCTCTGGTTTATTCTTATAGTTATCATGAAATATTGTATATGCTCTACTAATTTTCCTTTCTTAATGGCAGCTTCTGTTCTAGATTCTACTAAAACTCTACCAGTGATAGTCTTTCATTTAGGTCCCCCTATTTCTTTCTCTTTTCCTTTAGTGTGATATCAATCTTTGATGGGGAAGGCAATCTCTAACCTGCAGTCCAAATAAATTCTTTGTCTCTTCCCATTCTATTACCTTTCCCTTTCTAGTTATTTCCTCCCAATACTTTGGTTCCTTTGTCAGTTTTCTCCAATAAGTTCCAGCCACCATCTTGCCTATTTCTATATCCCTAATTGCAATCATCCACATGGGGAGAACCTCCTTTCTCCATTCTCGTGTTGCCTTAGTTCTTAGAATACTTTCTGCTACATTATGGATATAATATTCTGCAAGATTACTGGTATTCTCCTTAAAGGCCTGCACCCAAAATCCCAGTCTCTCTTTGTATCTTGAGCTTCCCCCCTGTTTCAACATCATCCCTTTCCACTTTGAAATATAGTTTTCTGCTTGATGAATATGAGCCTTAACTGTGTAGCTCTGAAATAGCCCTTTGAAATTGGGTAATCCCAATCTGCCCTGTTCTGCTGGAAGAATCAGCTTATCCCACTTGACTCCCAGATAAAGTCCTTCAGCTCTTTATTAATTGCTACCCACAACTTCTCCTCTGGTTGATAAAAATATGCCTGACCTGTGTATAAGACTAAAGGGACTAAAAACATTTTGACTGCTTGTATGTTACCATCCATATAACAAAGATTCAATTTTCTCAGTTTTTGTATTATCTTTTGTTTAGTCTCTTCCCACATATCCTTAGCTGCTACATCAGAATCATTTTTAATCTATACTCCTAAATACTTATTTTTATCATGTTCCCATAAATATGGATATTGTTGAACCAATCATTGTGTGGGTACATAATTTACCGCTATTGCCTTTGTTTTAGCTTCATTAATTTTTTATCCCAAAATGATATATAACTGTCTCAAAATGTTCCACAACATTGTAATGTGTCTTTTTGGTTTTGTCAAGTATAAAATAATATCATCTGCAAATAGATCCAGCTTTTCTTGACTACCATACCATTTATATCCTTGAATTTCAGAGTCCCTTATTTTCTTTGCTAGTGGTTCTAAATATAATGCAAATAACAAAGGGGAAGAGGATATCTCTGTCTGGTCCTTCTACTCATGCAGAAATTATCAGAGAGGACCCCACCCACTTTAATTTTGCCTCTGATCCCTCATATACCTTCCCAATCAACCTTATAATTTTTTCAGGAAATGCAAATGCTTCTATTCCCCTGCTCATAAAGTCCCAGCTTACTCTGTGAAATGCTTTCTCTGCATCAAGACCCACTAACAACAATGGTATTTTCTTACATTCTGTTTCCCTCTGGATCATCAGTGTTCTGTTAATGTTGTTAAAATGTTTGCCTCCCATCCACAAAACCACATTGAATCGTGTCAATCAATTTTGGTATTATTTTTTGTTATTCTTTTAGCCATTGTGACAAATGCCTCTGTTGACTGTATGATAATCAACCAAGAGCTGAAATAGATATGTTCCAGCACATACAACCCTCCAGAATAACCCTCCAGCCCTTATAGAATATGGTCCAGTCTTCTTCTGGTCAGTCAACATGTCCAGCACCAAGACTGCTCAACAATCTTGAATCATATGTTGTATAATCAGAGAGCTGTTACCTAATACCATTTGGTCAATAATATGGTGCCCATAAAATGAAATTAATGTATGGCAAATATTCATTGTTCACTTTACACAATATCTGAATAAAATATTTTTTCATAAAATGAAGGAATATGAGTATATAGTTTGAAGTTTATTAAAATATGTAAAAGTCAAATAGTACAGAGGTTCTGTTTAACAAGGAATTCAGTATAAGATAAAAAATTAGTATAAGATAAAAAATAATTTAGAATGTAAAGAATAATTACAAAAAGTACAACAGAGGAATGATTGCATACAAAATATGTAGCAGATGGGATATAATGAGTTAAATAAAAGACTATCTGGAAAAATTAGCAGAAACACAGGGAATTAATGACACATCCATCCATCCATCCATCCATCCATCCACAACCCCCTTTTCTCATTTTTGCACATGGGGTCGAGGTGTCACTGTCACTTCAACATTGAGAACCATCTAGCTCCAAGGTTTACACTGCCAGGTAACCAGCTCTGCCATGGTTGTTCTTATGCACCACACAGTCACATATGCACACTCACATCAAGACCAGTTTAGAGTGTTCAATCCACCTACTGCATGTCTTTAGAATGTGGCACGAAACTGGAGCACCCAGAAGAAACCCATGCAAAGAAATGGTGGATATGCAGACTCGACACAAAATGCACTCCAGCTGAGAATCAAACCAGGGAGCCTCTTGCTGTGAGGTGACAACACTATCTACTGTCTTGTTATTGAAAACTGTGATGTCCGGCTATATCCCACTGCACTGCACCAATTAATGTGATGTTCAGCTATATCTCACCATACTGCCAACAATTAATGGCATCCCTTACTATCCTGGGTCAGTAAGTAAAGAGCTTCAGTCCTCATTACTGACTCCAATATGTGACTGCCACTTACAAAATAAATGGTTCACAATTTTCCCCTAAGAGCACAAAAGGAACATGCTCTAGTTTTCTGAGACTGGACTATATATCTGTCCACCCAAGCATATTTTCTTATTACACAATTCAGAGCAAAGTGTCACACTTTAAGACCTCTGACAGAGTCACAATCAAAATCTCACACATCCAAACACTTTTGGGAAAGCCTGAGACAGATTTCCAGCTATGTCTCCTTCCCAAACTTAATAAGAAATGCTGCCACCAATCAAAGGGTCTTAATGCCCATCAAAAGGGTTTCCAATTATGAAAATGAATTATCAAAATAAATGATAGCTATGACCAGAACAACCAGGCCTTGGGGTAACCTGGGGAGTATCAAACAGGTAGAAGCACTCTGTAATCTCTAATGAAAAACACTGGTTACCAGCCACAATGTAAAATAATGAAAAACATTTAATAATAAGTAAAAATGATTACAAAATTGAAAATCAAAAACTCTCAATAAGGATTAGAATTCAGTCACCAGAAATGTAAATCAAACTGCAGGATAGGATTACATTATTCAAGAAAAACTCTATTTTATTAACTAAACTTTTCTGATCTAGCTAAAGAAATACTGTCCCTGATCTACTCTAAGATATAACAGCAAGGCCAAGGCAAGTTTGCAGTTTTCTTGGTGTGTTTTTCTTTTCCTTCATGCTCACTGACTGCTAAGTACTTAACAAACTGCACAGCTTCAGTCTCAATGGTCATCAGCAGTCCCAACTCTTTCAACTGTCTAATTTCAAAATAACAGCCAGCTGTAAAAAATATTCTTTTTCTGTCAATCAGTTGTTTAAATCATCTCCTAGCAACAAGGAACATTCCAATGACATCACTCACTGCTCAGCTGATTATCCATAGTTTGTAATTTAGAACGTCCCCCTCAAACATACACAGTTAGAAGTGTATCAAAGCAGTGACAGATTCTTTAAAATTTCTGTTCAAACAGGGAAAGACTCAACATTTTAAACTTACATTTTCACAAATAAGCTTGCTGGCATACAATTCAAGTCAATCCAAGAATATGCACACATCTCCTGCCAGACATGCTAACAAAGACAACAGTGTTTTTAGTTTCTTCACATCCCCCCCCTTACTTATGACTCAAGCATGTTTTTTCAAGTGGCCCTTGAGAAGTGATACTTGAGAAAAATTGGTTTGTCTGGGAATATCATCCCACTCATCTCCTGGGCAACCCATTTGCATGGGCATTATTAGCCCGACTGAAATGCTGTATGATCATATCATATGCTTGGAATCCTGAACTGTACCTCATACTATCCTTCTTTGGCACTAGCATTACTGGGGAAGCCCAAGAACTGTTAGACTCTTAAATTACCCCCTGTTTTAGCATTGCCCTTATCTCTTCTTTTAGAGTCTGCCTCACTCTCTCACTTATTATATGAGAAACCTGCTTAATAGGTTTTTGGAGTCCTGTGTCCACATAGTGCTTCACCAAGTCAGTACACCCAGATTTTCCTGTGAACATATCCTCAAATCCATGCAATACTCTTTTTATCTCACAGACTTAATTAGGAGTTAACTGTGTTGATATGGTGATCTCTTCCACAGAGGTGTCAGTTCTAGCCTCACCCAAATGATTGGTCATCATATCCCTTTCAGACTCTTCCTGCCATCCACTATGAATGCAAAATAGTAGGGTTTCCATGTCATGATAGGGTTTCATTATATCCACATGGTACATGTTGTGCCCTTGTCTCCTGCCTACAAAATTTACCATGTAGTTCAAATCATTGATTTTCCTCACCACCTCATAGAATGCCTACCAAGCTGCTTGTAACTTGTTGTGTCTAACAGGAACAAGTACCACCATCTTCTGTCCCTCAGCATACTCTCGAGCCCGAGCATTCCTGTCATACCACACCTTCTTTTGTTGTTGGGCCACAGCTAGGTTTGCTTGAGCTAAACACATGAGCTCCTTAAGTCTTGTCCAAATGTTGAGCACATAAGCCACAACAGACTCCTTGTGAGATTCATTCTCACTTTCCCACTTGTCTGGAATGAAATCTAAAGGCCTCCTCACCCTATGGCCATATAACAACTCAAAGGGTCAAAAAATGTAGAGTCCTGCAGTTCTTCCCTATACACAAATAACAGATGGGGCAAATACTTGTCTCACTCCCTTTTAAACTGGTCTGCAAATGCCCATACCATAGTCTTCAATGTAGAGTTTGACTTCTTCCACAAAACCATTAGTCTGGAGATGGTAGGGGGTGGTCTTTAAATGTTTCACCCAACAACACTTCAACAGACAAGTCAGCAGAACTGACATGAAGTTGGCACCTCAGTCAGTCAGTATTTCCCATGGAAAACTTACTCTGCTGAACATGGTTAGCAAAGTATTTGCCACCTTCTCTCCCTCAATAGATGACAATTCCTCTGCCTCAGGATATCTGGTAGCACAGTGTAATACCACCAAGATGTGTTTCTTTCCTGTAGAACTTCTCAGGGGTCCCACAATATCCAAGGTCACTCTCTGAAATGACTTTTTGATAACAGGCAAAGGCATTAATGGACCCTTAGCCTTGTCTCCTGCTTTACTAACTTTTTGTGGTTTTGTAACAAATTGGTGAAGAATTAAGTTTTTAGAAGCCAACAGTAATTACATTTAGAGGCTTTATTTTTCTTCTGACAGTATTCATAAATACAAATTCAGTTACTATAGCTGCTTTCCAAATAAGTGACAGCTAAAAAATTGTCTCTAATTTTGGACCCTTGTCCATCATCATTTCTGCCTTTGTTTCTGAATCATAAGAGAAGAAGCTGAGACTTGTATGTCTCATACAAGATTAGTTCTCTGCTTTATGCCCACTGAATGTGAAGACAAGGCTTGACTCTATGTGAGCCTGAAGAGGATAAAGTGCATGTCAGATAATATATGAATGAACAAATTTTCTGTACAACCACCTCTGTAAGTAGAGCTTACCCAGTTGGGAAAGCCCGATCAAAAAACAACTGCTTTAGAAATGCAGATGATAAAGGTCCGACAACAAACTAAAAGCAAATTAATAACATATTTTTAAGCAGCTACTGAAAATGTTCAGTACTTTTACCAAAAATAACTGAGACTTTAGATCCTTTAAATACACAAGAAATTGATAATTCATTACTGGCATTGCTACTCACAAACTGTGGTATTCACTTTTCACTCAGACATGTATAGAATGCATTATGACCCAAGCAACTGCACATCTCAAACATGTTGTAGTTTTCAGTTCACAAATAGGGTTGTCATTTCTACTAATTCAGCTAACATCCAGTTCAGATACATGATGTGGCCATTTATTTGTGTACTTATAACAGTGCAGACTAGAGGGCATGACTCAGGTATGAAAACACCACATAAACTATGGTTGAAGTATATTAGCATAACCTCAAGATAATACAGATCTTATTAACTGAGCAGGAGAACTTAATTAGGGTCAGTGACATTAGATGCTTCTGGAGTAAATAAATACATTTTGAATATAAGCTATGCTTGACTGACCATAGAAACTGCAACTCACTATGTAACCAGAAATTATGCCACATTTTATGATGGCCAGTTCAGACTTCTGTTTAAAAGGAATTTAAAATAACATTTTTTTCCATCTAAAAATGCCTGAACACAAAGAATGTGGTTATTTAGTACCATACATTTTTGCAAAGCAAATAACTGAGATGCACTCCTTATACCAGCAAAGGATTAGGGAAGCAGCTTTCAACACTTAAACCAGAACAAAATTTAAGCAGTTCAGAAGGCCGCAAAGAACCACACTCCAGAAATGCCAGACAATATGTAAATGCAACATTTATTTTCACATAATATGAAAATAAAAATTGCATTTACATATTTTCGTGTGTCTCTGGAGTGTGGTTCTTTGTGGCCTTCTGAACTGCTTAGATTTTGAGATACACTCCTTGTCAACAATAGAAAGAGTAGAATATTATAACTGAGGTATTACTCCTAAAAGAAAAATATGTAGCTGCATTTGCATGTGCATCGCATAAGCTATTCAAAAAACAAAGGAAACATTATTCAAATATGTAGACAGAGAAGTAGTTGTGATTAATAGTACAGAGAATGCTTTAGTTACAGTGATACAGTATGTTTTTAAAATGGACAGTGGTACAGCATTTTTTTCTAAATACACTATAGTTCTGAGAAATTAATTTAGCCCAGAAGAGAAAACATCCTATGAGTAGTATTCATGAAATATGCATGGTGCAGGGCCAGTATGTGGAAAATTTACAGAAATCATCCTTGTATAATGCATTAAAGTACTATGTATGACTGACTTGCATGGACTAAAACATGTTACCAAACAGATTCTTCATTTTCTGAAAAGTAAGAACTCAAGTTCAACTCTAGTAAATGAATTTGAAGCAGTGGAGTGATATCAGGCAAGAAAAATGAGGTAACACAGCAAAGAGCATAATATGTACAGGATGAAATAACACTGCAAATAGCATGACAAACTCTACAAAGAAGGTCAGAAAGCAGCATACACAACATACACCTCCTACATCAGTTGCCTACTAGTCAAAGGGCCAAGCAAAACTATAGAAGAGTGTTTAGACTGTGGGGATGAACCAGTTCACAGGGAGGAGGAGAAAGAAACAGAAAGGAATAATTTATTATGAGACAGGATAGGTGCTCAGAGTGCAGTGGAGGAGAGGAGAGAAACAGAACAACATGAATGGAAGCAGCATCTTAAGAGATTAGTACTGCCTTAAAGCTAGAATGATAATAAATGTTCCCAGGAATAATTTTGTAACTATATGGTAAGGTGAAGAGATGGAAAGTCCTGAGCATAGAGGAACAGCATGAAACTGTGAGAACATTAGAGTGAAATAGCTGAAATGCTGAATGGAGTGCAGGGTTGCAGGATCAGGCTAACACTGGTCTGGGAGCAAAAGTTGGGGAAGTTGGCTTTCAAATTCTAATATTCTAAGGAGTGAGTTTAAGTCTGTAAGAATTAAAATAATGTGTTTAAATTACTTGGGCAATTATTGAGAATAAGCTAAAGTAGCAACAGTCTAGACCTTGTAGATCAGAAACAGAGGTCATCAGCATAAGAAAAAAGAGAAAGGAAGAAAAAAGCAGAGTACTTATGGGGGAAAGTATGCCAGTCTCAAGGGCTTCCTCATAACTGGTGATGACATTTATGTCAGGAGGTCAATACAGATGTTTTCTAACCATCATTTATATAAATGGGTCATAGTTTCCTGAAACAGCCAGGGATGAATTTCTAAGTGGTCCAATCCCATTTTCTTTTCCATTCTTTTGTACTGTTACTCCAAATGTGATAACTCACAATTGCAATGACAGAAAGATACATGTAGCAAATGTTTTATCACCTGTTAGTCTAGTAACAAGTCTAACTTTGTAATCTGCCTTGTAATATTTGATAGTGTCATAAATCTATGAATTATTAGTGAAGAAAGTTTGGGGCAGACAGGAAGGAGGTAGATGGATTGTTCGAGAGAAGATCTCGTCAGTCAGGTATGAGTATCAAAGAAGGTGGGAGAGTGGTATTGACAGAAAGAAGTGTTGACAGTTGACTTGGCACCCTGTGCTGATGAAGAAAATGTAAAAAGGGGGACTGATGATAATAATGTTTAAATGTATTACCTTGTGTCTATAACAACGCAACATGTCCTTTACTTGCTATGAAGGCATGCCTCTCAGCTATTCAGATGTGCACAAAATGTGCAGATTTTTTACTTCATATTTTCCATATTTACATCTGTGCTGCATTAAATGTGTGGTTTTCTTCTAGACCACTGAAGATGAAAGTCACTAAATAATTACATACATTTGAGTTTCAGACTTCATATCCTTCAGAAAATGTATGTGAACTCAAATCCTCTTATCTAGTTACTTTCTAAGAGCAACATGTAAACTGTCTCCCTATTTATGGATTTTGTGTCCTCATTATTTTAGACATTCTCCAGATTTCTTGCTCTAAAAGGTTAAGAGGTAAGTATGAAGGCTGAAAGCTTACAGTGGAATGTTGTGGATTTGTGGTCAAGAAAGGAGAGGTGTACTATTCACAATATGGTTTTAGCATTGAACAATTCATTAGAAACATTGCTTTCTTGTTGTATAGCTTAGAGAAATAGATACAGACATAAAACTGTTGTCAGTTAACACAGAGGAATAACCTTACAAGCTGTAAATGAACTATTTCCTATAGCCCAGGTTTTGATTCAATTAGCCTCTATTTGCCTTATGTGTGACTCTGAGCAAGTCACATAACCAGACAACTCGCTTGCCCATGAAAATAAATGTTTGAGTACAGTGGGTTTAGTCAGCTAACAACTAAAAAATCATGCTGCTTAAAAACACTGTAATGTTTGGTACTTCTGTGGTACTGTCAACAGACACAGTGCTGTATATTGTGTTGGCTTATTCAAAAATATGCACAAAAAACAGAAAAAAAACATAAAATAGGAAAGAAAATGTTATGCAATGAAAAAGCAATGAAAAGCCACTTTCCTAATCTTAACAACATACAAGTGCACACATAGCTGCCTCCTAGCGCTGCAGTCATAAGGAAAATATACAGAGAATGCGAAGAAAGCAACACCAGCATGTGTTAAGGTCTAATGGTGTAGCACCCTATAGCTAATGATAAAGATATGTGACTAAAGAAATAGCAAAAATCACACTGGCTGCCATACCTCTCAACTGTACAGATTTCAACAGAATGTCCAGATTTTTGCCTCATATTTTTGGTCTGTTACTCATAAAATTGTGGTTTTCTAGCAAATCATTAAGGGTTGAAGTCAGAAAATAAAGACAGGCATTTTAGTTTCAGACTTTATACCCTTCAGAAAATTCATGCTAATACAAATACCTGTTATTCTATCAACTTCCTAAGATTAAAAGAGTAATATTTAAAAAATTTCCCTATTATTGGGCCTCTGTCCCCCTTTATTTATGGCTCTGCCCAGATTTCTTGCTCAAAGAGGTTGAGACATATGATGACTGCTCAGCAATGCTGTTCTGTATGTCATTGACAGGACATGGCAATATGAGGCATAAGCGCACCAAGTATCTTACAACAGAATGGCATGGAAGTGAGATGTTTCTATCACACAGCAGTGTAAAGCTTGCTCTACCTGATACATGCATACCTATACAATATGTATTATTGTCAGATGGAAAATCCTCAGCATCAGCCTTTTTATTTAAGAATGCTCATAACATTTTTGTCATTTATAAGTAGCTGAACTACTGTAGGTATGATGTTGCTCTTTAGGTTATTTGCTATCATTATATGATTGGTTCTAGGACATATTTCTTCTTTTCTTTTTTTTCTCATCTCCCTTTTTCATCCTTTCATTTTTTTTTTTCAGCTCAGTTTCCCATATCCCCTTTGTTGTGACTTCTCTAAAATTAAAATAAAATATATTTTTTTTTTTTCTTTTTTCTTCACAACTTACACTAACACAGTTGTTTTTTTAAGTTTGACTTTTGTCTCCTACAGCCCCTCATACTGAACTCTACTCTGCTGCTTATATATAACTTTAGCAGGTTTTAATGTATGTTCTATAGTATTGTATAATGTATGTTCTATAGTATTTGTATAATTTTGTGTTCCTGCACTGTGTGCATTTTAACTTTTTTTTAGATTAGATTGTGGTGCTTTTTTTCTCCTCGCCCCTCACTGAAATGGACATGTATCCAGTTGGACTAGCCCGGTTAACAAATGTAAAATAAAAAAAATAAATAAATAATTGTTTTCAGCGTGACTTATAATTTCTTTTCTTTTCTGTACTTGACCGTGGTAGTCTTTAAATTTCACTTTATGAATCTTTCTGTTCTGGGCATGATTAAGTTCATTATACATTATTCTTATTAATAATATTCATCCTTTTGGGTGTTCTATAGCATTATAAGGTCATATTTAAGCCTTGCAGATTCTTCCGAATACAAATCAGAGGACCTAAGTCTTTCAATGCCAGATTTACTCCTCAGTTCATTAATTCTTTCTTTAATTTATATTGAACCATTCTAAGCACTATATATTCTTTGCATAAGTAAGATTCAAAATTATGTTCACATATTTTAGTTTGTCTAAGCATTCTTTTCTATCTACGTATATATATATATATATATATATATATATATATATATATATATATATACATATATAAACAGACGCATACCCATACACACACAGACACACACACACACACACACACACACACACACACACACACACACACACACACACACACACACACACACACACACACACTCACAGAAGAAAGTGCAGTATATAAGCATTTCTTTATTTTAAGAAATCACTGAAACTACTGGCTGACAAAGAACCTTCTTCTAAGAGATGTTATTTAAAATATTCTTGGCATGTGTTTTTACATTCATGTATATGACCTTAAATTTTATTTATTTATTTTTGTATTTATTCATTTATTTAATGTGTTTTACTTTTTGGAAAAAGAATAGGGTTACTGGGACATTTTTTATTGCTGGCCTAGTTAGAATAATAAAGAAAATGGACTAATCTCATCATATATACAAGAGAAAATAAAACAATATTATTTATACCTGAAGCAACAATACAAAGGTCAATATATAAAGGACAATGCTGTTAGTTACTGTGATGATCTGAGGTATCGCTAGCTATGCCAGGAGAAGCAGGGCAGTAGATGTGTAAAATATGCTAGCATAGCTAGCTGCAGTTTTGTGAAGAATTAAATTAAATGTCATTTGTATTTCAAACTGATTTGTACAGGTGCTTGTGTTGATAATGTATATGTAAATGTTGAAATTAATATATTCTAACAGAGGATACTGGAAGACAAGAGGTTACTCTCAGTCCATTTAACTTTGAAAAACAGTTTGAAACTAAATTACCTGGTTTAGGCCATAATGATTGCATCTTACAGTTCTGATTGCAGACAGAGACAAAATGTCTTTGCAAACCAGGACTAGGAATCTTACTGTATTTTCCTTAGGGATGATCTAATTGCTACTCTGGAAGGGTGGACGTTTTTGAAATGATTTTGTAGCTTCCAGATGCTGTAACACATCTTAGCAAAGATCTATGTGTGTGTGTGTGTGTGTGTGTGTGTGTGTGTGTGTGTGTGTGTGTGTGTGTGTGTGTGTTATAACACATATGTGCTAGATTCTGGTTCAGTTTCTACTAAAAGGTGTAGTGTGTGAACCAGAATCAGATGACCATATGTTATGTCATTGTATAGCCAGCACTGAAATGATATTTAGATATTTGTGAGAGCTGTCACAGAGCTGTCAGCAGTCTGTTTTTGAAACCTAACAAAGAAGGATCACTCACCTACTTCATCTTGCCTTGCTCTAGTAAGCAAACTAGGGGGCAGTAATTCTTTAGATCAGTCAGGAAGTATTTTACATGATTGAAACTCTGGAGTTTATTTTAAATATATATTTAGTATTTTCATGTTCTTTTAGTATTTATTATTACACATATTTAAACTTTTGTGGCTGTCTTTTACAGAATATTTTAACCTTTGAGAGTACTTATATTTATTTGGAGAGACTGTGGCTGTTTCTGAAAGCCTTGCTACATTGGTCAAATACTACAATTTATTTTAGTATTAATTATACTCAGTATAATTGGATACTCTGGTAAGACCCTTAGAATAGCTGGCTTTGGAGTGTTCTGGTGGCAGTATCTACCTTATAGTATTAGCAGAGGGTACATAGCTGGTAAATTTGTGCCAGCCTTTCCCAGGTGAGTGTGTGTAAAAATCAAATCTCAAAGAGTGTGTGTGTGTATCAGCTACTTGCAGCAGGGACACAGAGCACTGGTTTCACTGAGAGGGTGGTGGAAGACTTGGCTTTGAACACTCATTTGAGGTTTCAACTCTATAGCTGTGGTTAGTATGGAGTCTTATTTGGGACCTGGTGAGAGAGAGGCAAACCCATCCCTTTGACAGGGGTGTGTTCCCTGTCTGCTCTTAAGGGAAATTGTGCTTGATGCAGACAGCTGCATCTAGAAATACTGTGTGTATCTATCCTTGTTCCAAGTGAATGTTTCTCACTGATGTCCATGGTAAGGATTGAGGTTCCCTGATTATTGATCCATAGGAGGGATGTCACAGTTACATTAAGAACATATTTCACTTGTTTGTCATTCAGGCTCCATGTTCATTTCTTGAATTACTAGATTTAGTTTTACAAGTTCAGAGTGTGAGTGTGTGCCTCTATAATTGCATTCATACAGGTACGGTTTGCTTCTTTCCAGAGTATGGAACCTTAGTTTTCTATTAATGGAAAGTAATATTGGCAGTTCTCTGACTAGGTTTAGGGTAAATACTAGAATAAATAATGATTTACATAAACTAGAATACTGTAATTAAAGCAACAATGCTAATTTTAAATTTCATGTTTCTGATCTTACAGTTTGTGTGCATGTGGAGTAAAATATATATCTAGAATACTCTTTAGGAATGCAGCAGGAAAAATGAATGGATAGCCATCTGATTTTGAGATGAATGATGCATTTATCTGGGATCTGATCATGATCTGGATGATTTTGTCATATGTTGTTTATATCTTCCAAGTATTTTTGTGAGGGTAGCAGATACCAATTACACACAGCATTGAATGGTAGGCTTAGAAATCATGTAATCCATTTCATTAGTTAACCAGTTAATTTCAATAGAAGATGATTATAAGTGAATGTATCTTACTTGCTGTCTTTTGCACATCACTCAAAATGTTCAGTTCCAGCCAGACTGTCAAGTGTGCGTATGTTGTTCTAAAGTGTCAGTATACCCTTTACTAGGTACTGCAATACTTCAGTTTTCCTTTATGATGTGCTCTGGGCATTACGGACTTGTTTGTTTTCTAAAATATCATGAAACTCTAGATGACTTATACTAAGGTACTTCTGTGACAAAATGTTCTTTCTGGTTTACATAAATGAAATGTTTTCAATTCTATAACAACATTTTCTTGAGCTTTATATAATGAAATTTCTGTGAATGCCCAGAAAACCAGATGTCCACATTGTCACTCTGTCACTTACTGGAATATGACAGAGTTCAATTTCTATTTGTTTAAACAGATGGAGAGAATCCAGGAAATAACAAAGTAATCCACAGGGTATTTCAGTCATAATATAATGCAATAGGGGTTGATTAATATACACCTGAAAGCTCCTGTTTTGTTATTAAGAAGGATATAAAAGTAATGTTAAAGGTGTCAAACCATAAACCAAAGGCTGTGCTGGCAGGATTAAGTTATTACTGAGTCAATACTTTTTCTGAAAGTCCACAGGCACCAGCCTTGTAAGGTCACTTTCTTGTGTTAATGTGAAATCAGCAATGAGAAATGAGATGAGAAATGCAGTAGTGTTATGCAGTTTCCTAAAATTATTTTGCTAGTTACTCCACAAGTTATATATGTTTCTACATCGATTTAGCTACATTGCCTTTGCTATTTCATGTATTTAAGCTAATGGTAATAACAATGGGATACATCTGTAGTATTTCACATTGGTTTGGGATCCTTGCTTATTAAGAAGAATGGTGTACATATTTCCTGATTTCGGGAAACATTCCAGATTTTATTGAGGAATTCACATTCACCTTATTAGCTCACTGGTAAATGTGTCAAAAGCAAGGATAAATTTAGGTCAGAGGTGATATAAGCCCAGAAGGCCATATCTAGAACTCTTCCTGTGCTACTAACGTACTTACGTTGAAGTGACTTCATAAAACTGAAATTCAGTTCTGAACATAAAATTGCTTGCAGTAGAAACTACTTAAGATTTATAGATGAAGCTCAGTTGACTCAGCCAAACCATTGAGCAAAAGAGTCTGCAAATGTATTGCCTGTTTCTCATGCAGTGCTAACATGCACACCATTGATGTGTACAGAGGTAATCTTGTGATGCTTTGTTCTGTCAGCTCCATTGTTAATTAATCTTAATGTTTTCTAAAAACTTGAGCAATGCCCCATCCTGAGTAACATCGAATATAGACTGGGAACACCCGAACACCCGAATATAGACTGGGAACATTACTCAAGCCCTATCTTTCTAGCCCAACGGTTCCTGGAGTTCATAAATTCAAATGCCATGGAACAGCTAGTCACTGTTCCCACGAGAGGAGAAAATATACTAGATCTCATTATCACAAACATGGGGAAAAAATGCTCCACACCGGAAGTATATCCCTCATTGGTGAGATCTGATCATAAACTAATCTCACTGGAAATCCACATCCCGCCCCCACCCAAAACAAAAAAGACCACAGTGAAGAACTTCTCTAAAGCAAACTTCACACTACTCAAGACTGGTGTGGTATCCTTCAAGGCCCCTGAGCCAGTGGAAACCACAACCCAAGCTGCAGAAGCCCTTACAAATGCCTTCTATGAACACCTCCAGGACTGCATGGATCAGGCAATCCCAAATAAAACCAAGACTCTTTCCACAAAGGGCAAACATCCAGTCTGGTGGACCCCAGCCATTAACAAACTTTACAATAAGAGGAGAAAGCTATTACATGATAGAACAAAATCCATAAAAGGGAAGTCACCCCTGATCATTATTAGTAAAAAAATACGAGCACTCATAAAATCAACTAAGGCCAATTTTGAGAGGAAAATTGCCATGGATTCAAAGGACAATCATAAGGCCTTTTTCAGCTATGTTAGGAACCTGGGTGGAAACTCCCAGATATGCTCAGAATTAGTCCAAAATTATACAAAAATCACTGAACGCACAGACATTGCCAACATACTGGCAGGCAGGTTCATTGCAAACTTCACCCCCCCTCTCCCCCCCTAAAGGAGAGATAACTATCCCAGCGGAGTGTAGCCTCCCAGACATCTCAAATGCGCAGGTGAAAGCTGCTCTCTCTAAAGCTAAAAACACAGCATCAATGGGACTGGATGGTGTCCCCGGCTGTGTGCTACATGAGCTAAATGAGGAATTAAACCCACACATAAGGCAGCTGTTTAATCTCAGCCTTACCACAGGATACGTGCCCAAGGAGTGGCGTACGGCAACTGTGGTCCCACTCCACAAAGGCGGTGCCTCTACGGACCCTGGTAATTACCGCCCCATAAGCTTAACAAGTCTAGTCTGCAAAGCTATGGAGAGGATCATAATGGAGCTCATAAACAAAGATATAGGGGACTTGCAGACATTGGACCCGACCCAGTTTGGCTTCATCAAGGGAAGATCATGCCTTTTGAACTTGGTTGACTTCTTTGAAACAGTCACCAAGGCCATTGATGAGGGAAAGGCAGTCCATACAGCCTACCTTGACCTTGCAAAGGCTTTCGACACAATACCCCACTCGGGTATTGTGAAACTACCAGCTTAAATAAAAACCCATATGTCACAAGATGGATTAGAGTTGCTGGCGCTATGTCAGACTCCAAGCTGGTCACAAGTGGTGTCCCACAGGGCTCGGTCCTTGGCCCCTATTGTTCGGCATCTACTTCTCAGAAGTACAGGCCAACATGGGAGGACTTTGGCTGACAAAGTTTGCAGACGACTGCAAACTGGGCGCCATAGTGGAAAGTGCATCGGACACGGATATCCTTCAGAAGGGACTCACAGAAACAGATAGCTGGTGCCAGAGCCATGGCCTGAAGTTAAACGCCAAAAAATATATAGTCATACCCTTCGGGAAAAACAAGGTAACCCCAAGCTACCATATAGGTGGCAATCCACTAAGCACAGAAGAGGTTATCAGGGACATGGGGACCCAGGTTGAAAGTGGCCTTTCTTTTGACACTCACGTTGCTAAAGTGGTTAGAAAGACCTTCTACATTGCCCACCTGATCATGAAGGGATTCACATCCAGATCTAGTGAGGTCATTGTTCCCCTGTACTCTTCACTTATCAGACCAATGATCGAGTACAATGCCCCATTCGGGATGTATCTCACCCGACATCTGCAGCAATTGGAGAGACCCTAAAAGTTCCTCACCAAAAGGATAAAGGGAAGAAACTCCAGCTCTATTCAGTCGCATACCGTCTGCTCAGAGGTGACATGTGCCTGACATACAAGGCCATGTCCAACCTGGAATTAATGGACATGCTCCACCTCAAAAAATCCAAATCCACCAAAACCACTAGAGCAAGCGATTTAAACCTTAGCACGGACATAAATAGGACGTGCTGGAGGGATAGATTTATCACTCAGAGACTCCCTATGCTGTGGAATAAAATCCCGGTCGATGTGAGGCAGAGCACCTCGCTGGCTCTGTTCAAGAGAAATCTTGACCTGTGGATGGGAGATCATAGGTTTACCCCAGGAATCATCTCTGTGTCACTGCTGGACAGAGGCACAACAAACTAATGGGCACAGTATTTTTTCATATAAGGGGTGGCATAAACCACAAAAATTTGGGCTAGCCTTAGGGCAGATAGCCTAGTATAAACCTATGAACCTATGAACCTATGAACATCTTGCAATACTGTAACCCTAACAGAACACTTTGGTCTAGGGACAAGTCATTACTCCTCTTAACAAAATCAAAAAAAAAACTTTGCTGGAGACTCTTTATATCCTTTTGTTTCAAAAAGGTGTAAGTCTATCCCACTATCACTAAAACAAGACTAATATCCGATCCTTTAAGATGAAGTTTAAACAACATCTGAAGGACTCCAGGCTTTGTTCACACCATACTAAAATAAAGCCACACTTGATGCATGCTTATCCTACTTTATTTACTTTCAACACAGAATTATTCATGAAAAGTTAGTCCAATACATTTCCCATGTCTGCCTTCCACCCCAAATAATAGACAAAAGCTCATCCTACTTTGCTATCTTACCCTGCTCCTCTCTTAAGCCTCCCTTATAGTTCTGCACTTCACTGAGTCTATACCTTATTTGGACTTCTCTATCCATCTCAAAACGCAAACATTACTATACAATATTGCATGCTGTTATTATCGTGTTTATAGCATGCACTTTTGTAGGTTCATACATTCATAGGAGGTTGCTTGCCTAATGGCCCTAGAGCCCTTAAAAGCCTAGCCATGTTTTCCTGAGTTGCCCCAATTATCAGTGGTTAGGTAAGTGAAGTTTGCAGAGGGAAGGATCTATTGTAGTTAATAATGACTTCCTCAGTCCAGAAGGGACATAGGTGCTACCCCAGGGGGTGAATATGCAATCACCCATTCATTGATCTAGGCTGAGTTTGAAGAGGGTTGGGAGGAGGTGGCTGTGTCACATGTGAATTGGAAACTTGTTCCAGAGAAGTGGCAGACTCTGGGAGATATATTTATCTCTCCAGCATGACCTATACTTGTCAGAGTCTAGGTTAAGATCCTTCACTATAACCTTCTTAAAGGTCACAACAAACTATTTGCTGTTACATCACACCATATTTCTGACTCTTCTATTCCTCAAAAGGGCAGTGAATACTTAGGTTCATAAATTAGTACTACACTAACTGCGCTTGCAAGCCATTTTAAGCCTAGACAATTATCCTTAGTGAGACTCAAACCCTGCTCCTTGTGTTTGTAATGCAAACACCTTAACCATAAAGCCACCTTTCCAACCATACATATCGGTTATACATATGATGACATATATATATATATATATATATATATATATATATATATATATATATATATATATATATATATATATATATATATATATATATATATATATATATATCGATTATTAAGAATGTTTTTTCTTAATGTTTTCATTGAATTACATGGATGCCTGCTTCCTTATGCAGAAGATCATTGTCTCTCAGTTTGTGTCAACACAACCATCTCTCTTTCTTCCTTGCAATAATCTACATCTGGTGGATGTACTAAGCACCTACTGCATTGTGCAAAAGACTTCAGTTCCTGTCATTTTGCACTGACACGATCTACTCTGTTTCTTCCTCTACCATTTCCATTTTAACCTTCAGTTCTTAGCAACAACATAATTTTTCAAAACTTCCATTCTAAGGGAAAGGCATTTGAGCTGACAACTGTATATTATAGCCTAGTGCATTATAATTCTTACTATTTTCTATCAGTAATTAATTATGTAGTTCATAAATTTGTTATGAATTCTTGTACCTTAATTATTATGTATTTCCTAAAATCTTAGTTCTTCACATTTCTGTATTATTGTGTGTTTTCTTTTTCCTTATTAGCTGTACAAATACTACTTAAAATGGTATAGTTTTATGTTTTACTTTTTCTTATCACTACAGAGCTTTTCCTGTCTGGACATCTGCTAAAAACTAGCTTCCTGCCTAGTTGGACATAACTAGTAAACAAATGTAAATAAAATAAATAAATACTTTCAGGATTTAAGGATAAGTGTATTTGCTTTAAGAAGACTGCTTCTGCTCTGTTTATCTTAATTTATAAGTTCTCTTTCAATAATACTTAAGTGATTTAAACAGTAACTTTATGTATTAGTTATATATATTTAATCCGTGCTGCTTTGCATTTAGCAAACTCATGTCTTAGCTCAGTGGTTAGTCATGGTGCTGGCTTTCATGGCTTGCACATGACATATTAAATCTTGAAGGAGTAATATGTATCTTGTAGAAGCAGGAGGGCAATAAAGAAATTTTACACTGCTGTTTTGAAGTCACAGAAAAAAGCCCAGTGATATAATTCCACAATTGCATTTAGTGAGGGTGTTGATTTCCATATATTTAACAGCGGGTCCTCTGTTGCTTTAACCAAAAACTGGTGGAAAACCTCAGTTATTTCTGAGTTCTCATAAACATCTTCCAAACCATGTACATCTTCAGTATAGTGTGTTTCTGAACGTAAGGTTAAATGTTTTACTTTTAGGGTGTCATTCACAGTCATCTCACAAATGCATAAAGACTATCTGCACTGTTCGCGAATAAGAGCAACAAAGGTGAGATTCATACAGGCATGCTAATGTGTAATGGTTACAGAAAAGCAAAAGTAAATTAACTTATAATGAAATGGAAATGAGACATTATGTAAAATGGTTAAGCTAATAATGCATTTTCCCTCTTATGTGGTTCATAGTCATGATTTCAGTTATTTCTGCACTGTCCGCAGATTAATTATAAAAGGCACAGTTGTGCTTAATATATCTACTTTGTAATCTGTGGTGTTGGTATCACTTACTGCTAGTCTTACTATTTCCCATTGTGAGCTGCTTGCCTTGGTAAAGCCAAAAATGCTTGCACCCAACAGCATTTGTTGGCCAAATAAGCAGAGATATAGCTAAAGAGTTACATACTGTAATTCTGACAATCAGGAGATACTTGAAAGGTTCATAGTGAACAGGATACTGTAAGGATCTTATTGAGTATGCATGGCTCCCACAGTAGATCTGAGGGGATGAGTGTCTTTCCTATTCCTGCAGATATGAATGTATGTTTATCCTTCACTCTTAACACACTCTTGGCTTGTGCGAATCAGTACATCTATTTTCCAGATTCATCTCAGGACCAAGCCAGGCCTATGTTATGCAACTATCTATTGCTGTCTTCACTCTACAGTATCCAAAGCAGATGGTATATTGTACATTGTATATTTTGTATATAATGTATACTGCCTTTGTTATTCTAGCTAGAAATTTATGATAAGATTGTATGTCTGCTTTTTTAAGTTATCTCTCTGTGTATGTAGAAAATGTAATTGTATTTAAATTTCTTTTGTATGTGCAACTTTTCTCCCCGGGCCACCACCAAAAATGGGCACTTTTTGGCCCAGTGGACCATCCTGGTAAACAAATGTAAATAAATAAATAATAAATAAATGTGTGTCTTTTATTGGGTGGCATGTTTCTCCGAGGTAGTTAGTGTGATAGAATGCACCCATGTTGCAATCAGGGCCCCATCTGGCCCATGAGGGAGTGGTTCCACAATAGGGAGGTCTACAATTCCATCAACTGCCAGGTAGTGTGTGATGCATGGGGTGAATCACCAACATCTCTGCCCAGGGTCCTGGCAGTGCACATGATTCCCATATATAGCTCACTCTACTGCCTCTTTCTGCATGGTAGGATGTCTAGTGGTCATCTTGTTGGTAAGTGGAAAAATATATTTTTCCTTTTTTATTTAAGTAGTTATTCATCTGAAATGTATTGATGATCACTAAACCACTTTTTCATCATATTGTCTTCCTCCTCTCTTTTTTCTTTCATGTGATGCTGGGTATCCACTGTAGTCATGGCTCATGACACCAGTGAGACATCCATGTGGTTTTGTAGAAGATAAGTACAGCATAGTATTGTCATAGGCTTAGTGTGCATTTTCTAAATGATATGAAGTCTGAAACTCAAATGTAAATCATAATTTAGTGACTTCAATCCTCAGTGATTTGCATGAAAACCACACATTCTTTGAGGAACATACCAAACATATGAGGCAAAAATCTGGACATTCTGTGAAAATCTGCACAGATGAGCAGTATGGATGTACATAGTCTACTGTCACTGTTCATTAAATAGTCCTTCTCATTTTTAAATAATATGTATATATATATATATATATATATATATATATATATATATATTTTTTTTCATAATAGGTACTCATATTATTGTTTGTAAAATTCATGCCTAAGTGCTAACTGACTACTCTTCAATGATATATAGTAAAAAAGATGTCCAACGGGCTGAGGAATAAACATTTATTAAAACAAAAAATGGTAAGCGCTTTCATGGTCACCCACTTCTTCAGACCATAATGCAGACAAATAGTAAAAAACTTAAATACAATACTCAAATCAATCACAGTTAAAAAACAATTATACAATTAGTGCTATAAGCTTTTCTTCTTTAGTGCTGGTTTTAAAAAAACAGCACTATTAAGGCCAGGAGGGATATTGGTTCTAAAATCAATTATCCGTCTTAGATCTGCATAGTCAGTATCATTAGTCAAATCTCCTTCCCTTATATTACCATTAACAATTAGTAAAACCAAAATCTAAAATAATGTAAATCGCCCACCTCTTGTACATGTTTAGCTAGTGCATTGGTTAATTTTACATTCCGGATGTCATTTAAATGTTCCATAACCCTCTCTTTTAGAGTTCTATTACTTTTTCCAATATAAAAACAGTGATAGGAACAGAATTTTGCCAGACAGACAATATTGTTGGTTAGACAGTCAGCATAAAAAGAAAATTTAATGGGACATAATGTCCTAGGATGCTTCCTAACACTAAAAGCCCATATATATTTACAGATTTTACAAGACCTGCATGCAAATGTACCCTTACGTTCTGAGACCAAAAGGGGCATCTAAGTTTGTTTATAGCATAGCCTTTGTTTCAAAAACTTACTATTCTTAAATGCAAAGTGGGGCTGGGTACCCACTACCTTACGTACCTCTAAATCAGTAAGCAAAATGAGCCAATTCCTTTTTATAATGTCACATATCCTACTCACATCACTTGAATATGGTAGAGTGACCCTGCTGATATTGTCCACTGAATTACCATGGCTAGTAGCTTCTGACTGTTCATGTCTTACTGAAAAGTAGGGTTAACCATTAATACACTCATTACTTTTAGTGTATGCAATAGCCCTCTCTATGTCTCCTATTTGATAACCTCTACTCAGCATGTCCACTCAAAGCATATCAAGTTGTTGTTGTGTCTTTCGGCTTTTACCGATTAGGGGTCGCCACATAGGGAACTCCGGTCCGCTAATGATTGGCAGATAGATTTTTACGTGCCGAGTTGCCAGCCCTGACGCACAACCTTCAACAAAGGTACGCCCATTCATGCATGTCTCCACGCAGAAGACGCTCTAGCCGAGAATCGGACCGGACAGCGTCTTACTGTGAGGCGACAATGCTACCGCAGCACAAAGCATATCAAGTGCTTTCTCTAAATATCCTGCCTCTGTATGTAGTCTCACACATCTTAGCACCTGATTCTTGATTATATTTTTTGGTATATGTCTCAGGTGCATACTAGTATTGTGTAGTAATTTGTTCTTTCCACAAGGCTTTCTAAATGCACTGGTGGATAGACAACCAAGTTCATTCTTTCTGATGGTTGTATCTAAATAATCTATGCTAATCTATGCTAGTCATACAATAGCATAGATTATTTAGATACAACCAAGTTCATTCTTTCTGATGGTTGTATCTAAATAATCTATGCTATTGTATGAATAATGCATAGTAAATGTAAGAAAGGATGTCGTACTTTCTAAAAACATTTAAATTCAATAAGGAGTTCACTCGGGCCATGCACACAAAAAAGATGTCATCCACAAAACGTTTGTAAAATTTAACATGGGACTTATAATATTCATTAACAAACACAGATTGCTTTTCCCAGTGCACCAATACTATATTAGCATATGTATTGGCACACGCTGTCCCCATCGCAACTCCTATTTACTGTAGGGAGTACTCTGTCTCAAATATAAAAACATTATTCTTCAAGA
This sequence comes from Protopterus annectens, assembly GCF_019279795.1. NCBI lineage: Eukaryota > Metazoa > Chordata > Ceratodontiformes > Protopteridae > Protopterus > Protopterus annectens. The sequence goes on along the minus strand of NC_056741.1, from coordinate 1,053,186,164 downwards.
CAAGTTCAAAGAGAGCACATGCCATCTGTATCTTGGAGTTAGAGACTGTACCTTCAGACACAAGAAATGATCTCACGCTATCAATACCATCATCATTACACTTCAATGATGTTTTAAGGCATCATATAAAGAATAATTACATTTTGCACAATATATTCTAGTGAGGTGGTATAGCTAAGTATGCATATACTGAATGTCTTGAAGTGTCCCATTTAGTAAAACATATTACTTGAGTAACTAACACAAGGATCATACCTTGCAATTAAATGAAAATGTATCATATTGTTTATATGTATATATATATATATATATATATATATATATATATATATATATCAATATTTCCTCAGTTTGAACTATTTTGTCAGTTAACGTACTATACATAAGATTATTTAATTTGGTCATACATATTAATTTGTGGCCTGAGAGACAAAGCATCATCCTTTGTGCAGTGTTGAGGATGAAGTACTTGCTTACATGGCAAGATACTTACTTTAATCTTAATTTTCTTGTAAGTGTTTCCCCTGAATAGCTGCATATTACTACTCTTAAGTTGTAGGTAACTGACAGATGTAACAATGATTATGCATAGAGCATTAATAGTATTACATTGTTGCAGTATTATGTTATGACACAGCTTTCTTTCTGCAGACCCATGAGGTTTTAAGCAGTGATATTAGAGGTATGAAATGTGTGCAGCTGAAAAGGGTCCTAAGTCTCCCCTTTATTGATTTATTTATAATTCTTTACCAGGACAGTGATCTGATCAGTATTGACCAAATTCAGCCTCAGCTTGGGTGAAATGCAAAACATTTCACAAAGAATACAGAAATGTAAACAATACCAGAGAAGTTCAGACTAATTACATAGAAAAACTGTGTGTATACATTCTTGTGAACAAGCACAGTGCAATGTACAATCAAGCAGAGAGTAGTGTGCAATGTATATACATTGGTGTCTGAAGTACTAGGTCAATCTTCAGTGAAGCTTGACAGAGGCGAAGTGACTCAGAAAGGAGCTAGGTTAGGTGATGTGTCCTGTGTTGAAGCAGGAGCATTTGACTTGGATGAAGAAGTGCTTTTTGAGCTGTATTCTGAATGTGAGATTAAGTGCTGATTTCCTTAGTGTTGATGGGGAGAGTCTGCTGAAGAGTAGGTGCCTGAGAGGAGACAGCATGTGCAGTGCTGTGGAGTTTGGTTCTAGGGATAATGAGAGTCAGTATGGACTGTGAGAAGTGTTTCAGGCTGTATGAGGAAGCTTTATTCATGAAGTCTAGCTGCAATGTAGGTAAATGAGTGGAGTTGGAGAAGTTTGTAGAGTTGAGATTGTAAAAGTCAGTTAGATCTTTGTTTTATAGGTAACCATTTTTTTCAAGGGTGATGCAGTGAGTTTCACAGAGTCTGTCGGAGATAGTGTGGAGTGTGGCAATGTTTTTCTTGGAGGCAGAAGTGAAAATTGCAAGCCCAAGTATAAGTTGAGAAAGGAGAACTCATTTGCCAACGGCTACTCTGGCTGGCTGGGATATAAAAGGGAAAATCTTTTTGGCCCAGAAGAGGACAGATATTATTTTGGCTCTCACTTTGTATATGTGGAAGTGGAAGCTTAGTGGCTGATGAAGCCATAGTCCTAGGTATTTGAAAAATAAGTTGTCTCTGTGGAATGGTTGTGTAGATCAAAAAGTGTTAAGGAGTCAAGTGTTTGGTGAATTTTATGTGAAGTTTCAGATAGCATAGTTTTAGTCTTGGTGGATTTGAGAAGTTGTATTAAGTTTGTGAACAATTGGTGGAGCTTATTTAAGTCTGACTGTCCCTCAGCTTGCTTGGACCCCCTTTTACTGAAAAAAGATTTCCCATACATACCAAGTGCTGTCATGAGGATGTGGTTCTTCTTGTGGCTGTAGTTATCCTTTCTCTGCCTAGATCCTTGATTTTACATAGTTACTGCTCATAAAAAATATGCCATAGTCATGCACAAAAAGCTGAGGATGCAACCATTAGTCAAACACCACAGCAATGAAAGTATGCCTGCCATCCTCAGGAAACAAACAAAAAAAATACACTGTTGGAAACTCCTGGTGTTCTGGCTGAAGTGTGATTCTCAAACAATCTGGAAATATATCGCTGATTGATAAGTATATTTTTTAGCATTTTACCTTTTCAGAGTTCTGCATTGTCTTAATTTTGCCTGACTGAATTATTTTTTTGCCTGACTGAATTATTTTATATATTTTTTGGCATTGCTTTATGTTTCTCATCTGTCCTGAAACTGTTTTTCCCCCTCCCTCCCACCCTATTCCTGTAGTGTTGTTATAATTGGTGGCTTTGCAGTTGCCCACCCCTACTGTAAATTTGATCTGGGACACCCCTCTCAGTCTGCTGTTAACTCTACTTAATACAGAGAGAACATTTGAGAAGGCCAACCCATTTAGGTTCTTAACCTTGAATTTTTCTTCTGCTCCTCCTTCCTTCCTTCCTCCCTCTCTCCTTGCACTTTACTAAAACAAAATGCACTTTATTTTGCTTTTGCCGCTTCTTAAAAGTACTCAGTTGTATTTATTCTGCTGCATTTATTACTGCTTGGTAGTAGCTTGATTAAATTGTAACTGCTATTCTACGCCTTTTGGTTTAAGCACTTGGGCTCCAGACCAGTTGTTTTATATTAAGAAGGTTTGTGGTCTGCACTGCTGTGGCAGGACAGGTAGCTTACATCCTTCTAAGTTGGAAATTGCCGATTGAAGGCTCAGTGTCTGTTATTCTAAAAGTGTATTAATTCTGGTTTAAGCACTTGCGCTTCAGGCCAGGTATTTTACATTAAGAAGGTTTGTGGTCTGCACTCTTGTGGGAGAAGAGGCTAGATTCTGCCCTTCTGATCTGTGAATTTCTGCTTAAAGGATTATTGTGCCTGCTATCTGAACTGTTTCTTTCTGAAATTGGCACACCTTGTTTGCTGTAGCATAGACTAGATTTAGGCATTCTGAATCTAGCATTGTTTGTATAACTTGAGCACTAATCCAGGCCATCTTTTTTGGAGAAGATTCCCCTGCACCCTAGTGGCAGGAGTGTGCAGTTAGAACTTGTCTGATTGAAGACTGATGGAACAGGGCTCAGTTTTGAACTTTTTTACTGGTTAATTGGGTAATTTGTTTAAATCAGTTTGCTCGTTTCTATTGTTATATAAAAAAAACTGCACTTTATTCATCTGCTTTTACTGTATTTGTGTTTCTTCCTCCTTTACTGCATTTATCCTGCTGCAATTATTACTGCTTGTTAGTAGCCTGATTAAATTGTAACTGTTATTCTAAGCCTTTGGTTGAAGCACTTGGGCTTCAGACCAGTTGTTTTACATTAAGAAGGTTTGTTGTCTGCACTGTTATGGCAGGACAGGTAGCTTATATTCTTCTAAGTTGGGAGCTGCTGATTGAAGGCTTAGTGTCTGTTATTCTAAAAGTGTATTAGTTCTGGTTTAAGCACTTGGGCTTCAAGCCAGTTATTTTACATTAAGAAGCTGTAGTCTGCACTCTTGTGGGAGGAGAGGGTAGATTCTGCCCTTCTGAGCTTGGAGTTTCTGGTTAAAGGCTTATTGTGCCTGCTTATTTGAACTGTTTCTTTCTGAAATTGGTACACTTTCTTTGCTGTAGCATAGACTAAATTCAGACCTGCTGAATCTAGCTTTGTTTGTATAACTTGAGCACTAATCCAGACCATCTTTTTTGAAGAAGGTTCCCCTGCACCCTAGTGGCAGTAGTGTGCAGTTAGAACTTGTCTGATCGAAGACTGCTGGAATGGGGCTCAGTTTTTAGCTTTTTATTGGTTAATTGGTTAATTTGTTTAAATCAGTTTGCTCATTTGCTACTGTTATATTTAAAAATAAAAATAAAATACACTTTATGCATCGCCGCTTAGCTAGGGTTAAACTATTCCCCGCGCCATAAAGTCTGCTCTTCAAATTTTCCATTAGAACTAGCCAGTTTTTTAGTTTTAGCACTCAAATCTGTTTCTCTGAGCTCAGCACTTGTTCAGAACTCCTTGTAAGCACTAAATAAGCTACAAATTACTACAGCACTCAACTTTCCTCACTTGTCTAGAGGAAAACAGTTTTTAGTACTTAATAAATAAGCACCTATCCAGGCATGTCTAAGGGTCAGCTCCCGGTGTTTTCTCCTGTCTACCTGATGAATCTGGGCATCTTGGGGAAATGTAGCAGTTGCCTCATGTACACAGACAACCTTCACCTCCTACCACCCAACACTACAACCTGTGAGAGTTGCACTTATATAGCCAAACTGGAAGCAAAGCTCTCTTCACATATGACTGGACAAGACAGCCAAGAGGAGAAGGTAAACACTTGCACCACACCACACTCATTACATAGTCCCTCAAAACCTACACCACCAAAACACACACATAGCAACACAAAATACACACCTATATTCAAGGAGGCTCTCAATAAAAATCTTCTCAAGCAACAGAGACCTCCAAAGCAGAAACGCAAGCAACCTCCACCCCCGACACAACACAAATGACACATAGCCCACAAACTCAGTGTGCCACTCAACCACACCCTATAAGGCATAACAACGTACCCAACACTCTAGTCATAGGTGACTCTATAGTCAGGCACACTGATGTTCCACTCACCAGGCTAAACAAGGAGACAGTTACTGTCAGCTGACTGTCAGGTGCCAGGATCCGCCACATAATGCAATCACTCAGGTCACTCCACAATGAGTACAAATATGACTCTGTCATTGTCCTTGTTGGTGTGAATGACCTGAGATGTACCTCCCTGGACTACATGAAAAGAGACATGGATGAACTCTCTGATCTTGTAGCCCAGGCAGTTATGACCCTAGCCTGAGTAGCATCCTTCCATCACCCAAAATGATACAACAGTACAAGGACAAAATGATTGACTTCAACAATTGGCTAAGCTTCTGGTGTCATTCTAAGGGGATCCAGTATCTGTCTGCTGGGATGGCATGATCAACAGACCATGATGCTTTGTCAGAGATGGCCTGCACCTGTCACCCTTGGGATTCCATATACTGGCTAAGGCTCTTGCCACCCCTATAGTGCCTTTTTTTAGGCAAGGTTCAAATGACAAATTTGCCACCGTAACAGGTACAAGCAAGCAAAACTTGAGGGTAATGTTACTCAATGCTAGAAGTCTAAACCTCAAAATGCATTCACTCGAGGCACTCCTTAAAATGGAGAACATTGACATCTGTGCAGTGACAGAGACCTGGTTCAAGGCTCCAGAGAGCACCCCTGCATTACCAGGCTATAATTCATACCACACCTTTCGGCCACCTAACCTGGACCGAAACACTAAAGGCAGAGGCGTGTCCATATTCATTAAGGATATCCACACCTCCAGGCTAGTTGCCCAGCATAATGCATCCGAGATTATCCAAGTGCAACTAACTCTGGGCAAGACTGCATTCCAAATTTTAACTTGCTACAGATCCCTCACCATGCACCAGGATTCCCACTCCTCATTTCATGATACACTGGAAAACATTAGGGTACAACCCAATACCCTAATAATGGGCGATTTCAACTACCCCACCATTCACTGGGAAAACTACTCATGTGCCAACTCTTTTGCTCAATGTTTTCTGGAATTTATAAATTCCAATGTCTTGGATCAACTTATCCACACTCCTACCAGGGGCAGCAATATCCTAGACCTGGTCATTACCAACATGGGTGACTGGTGTTCCACACCAGAGGTCAATTCCTTGTTGGTCAGATCCGACCACAAGCTAATCACCCTAGACATCCACATCCCGCCCCGACCCCCATTAGGGAAACCACCATAAAAAATTTCTCCAAAGCCAACTTTATGCTTCTTAAGACAGAAGTGGCAAACTTCATGACACCCTTGCAGATGGACAGTAGAGGTATGACAGCTGAATCCTACACAAATGCACTTTATAAGCACTTACACGAGTGCATGGATCATGCTATCCCTAACAGAACCAAGATGCTATCCTCCAAAAAAAGGAAGCCAATCTGGTGGTCCCCTGCCATAAACAAACTCTACAACAGAAGAAAGAAACTGTTGCAAAAAAGAGTAAATCTCAAGACTGGAGGAGCTCCCTTGTCAGCCTCAGTAAGAAGCTGAGATCCCTCATAAAATCCTCCAAAGCTAGTTACACAAACAAAATCACCACTGATTCTAAAGGCAACCACAAAGCATTCTATAGCTATGCCAAGAATCTCAATGGCAACACTCAGATCTGCTCTGAGTTACAGCACAATGGCACTAAATATACAGAACCAACTGACATTGCCAACATCCTGGCAGATAGGTTCAGTGCTAACTTTACCTCACTCTCACCGCCTAAAGGGCCTATCCTGTAATCACAGCTGCACAGGTAAAAACCACACTATCCAAAGCCAAGAACTCAGCATACATCAAACCTGACAACATCCCAGGCTGTGTTCTACAGGAACTACAGTATCAACTGAAACCCCACCTAAGCACCATGTTCAGTCATAGCCTCACCTGAGGCTATGTGTCCACTGAATGGTGCACAGCGATGGTTATCCCACTCCACAAAGAGGGAGCCACCACGGACCCTGGGAACTACTGCCACATTAGCCTAACGAACCTGGTCTACAAGGCCATGGAACGTATCATCATGGAACTTATAATCAAAGACATTGGTAATCTCCAAACTCTGGACCCCACCCAGTTCGGGTTTGTAAAAGGCAGATCATGTCTCCTAAACCTGATAGACGTCTTTGAAGCAGTCAACAAAGCCATAGACGAGGGTAAGGTGGTTCACATAGCCTATCTAGATCTCACCAAAGGTTTTGACACCATCCCCCACTCTGGAATTATAGATAAACTCACTAAACTAGGTATAAATCCCTATGTCACAAGATGGGTTGCCAACTGGCTCACTGACAGAATCCACACTGTGAAAGTAACAGACTCCATATCCGACTTCAGACCAGTGGCAAGTGGAGTACCACAGGGTTCAGTCCTGGGTCCTCTCCTGTTTGGTATCTACTTTTCTGAAGTACAGGCTAACACAGAAGGTCTTTGTCTAATGAAATTCCCAAATTATTGCAAACTAGGAGCCATAATCGAAACTCCTAATGATGTGGACATCCTACAAAAGGGCCTCACTGAGACAGATGCCTGGTGTCAAAGCCATGGCCCCAAGCTCAATGCCAAAAAGTGCATTATCATCCCCTTTGGTAAAAACTCTGTACCCATGAGCTACCACATAGGCTGTAGTCTAATTAACACCAAAGGTGTGATAAGAGACCTTGGGACACAGGTGGGCAGTATTCTCTCCTTTGATAATCACATCTCCACAGTGGTCAGGAAATCCTTTTACGTGGCACACCAAAAGTTTTCTCATCCAGGAAAAAATAGGTCATTGTTCTCCTCTACTCATTACTCATTAGAGTACAATGCCCCTTTTGGTATGTACCTCACAAGACATTTACTACAACTGGAAAGGCTGCAGAAATACCTCACAAAGAAGATTACCAGCCTCAAACAGATGCCCTATGCAGACAATCTCAAAAATCTCCAGCTTTACTCCATCGCATATCGCCTACTCAGAGGCCATCTCTGCCTAACATACAAACCTATGTCAAACCCAGAGCTGTTGGACATGCTCCATTTAAAGAAATCCCAAACCCTCTAAGCTACATGCTCTAGGGACCTAAACCTTGTCACCACAATAAACAGAACATGCTGGAGAGATAGATTCCTGTCCCAGAGTCTTCCCATACTCTGGAACAAACTACCTATCTATATCAAACAAATCTCCTCATTAGCACTCTTCAAGAAAAATCTTGATGATTGGATGGGAAATAGGAAATTCACCCCAGGGATCACCTCTGTTGCTCTGCTTGACAGGGGCGCAGGAAAATAATTTTCTTGGGTGGTGAAAGACAGGGTACCTTTTTGGCTAGGCTTATATAGGTCCTAGGGCCAATAGCCTAGTACATACCTATGAACCTATGAACCTATAATAATAATAATAAAACAAGAACAAATATGAAAACTTATCGATGTAACCAGGCCTTAGGTACCCATGAACTTATTGTAGCTAGAATGTTATTGTAATAATGTAAAAGAAAGCATAAATATATCTATGCATACAAATGCATCTGTATACAAATAAATAAAATGTTAATGTGATAATTTTTGTATAAATACAAAAGTATATGTAAATATGCAATTATATGTCTATAAATTACAGATATGCCTCTGCATGAGTATACTTACAACTATTTGTCATGTATATTAATGTATGCATTTATACACAAAACAAAACAAAAATTATGTTTGGATTGCTATGTTATTTCATTTATACTTTTCATTACCTGCTGAAGTACATGCAGACCATTTTTGTAAAAAAAAAAAAAAAAAAATTTTTGTTGCCCAGAAAATATTTATTAATATAATAATTGCATAAGGCAGCAATTTCTTCCACAATTAACTGCACTTACAATATGATCGAACTCAGTCAGGCACTACACCCTCGTTAGAGTGGAGGTTAGAGGGGTTACAGGTTGCAGTGTCAAGTGAATGCCCAGCACGTAATTTAGTGAGAAATGACTAGTTGCTTCTGTATTCATTTTCAACAATCCTCTTATATGCTAACAGTTATTAAGAAGAAAATTATGAAGGTACATATTATTGTGCTGAAATATACATACTGCAACCATTTTTAAAAGTAAATATGTTTTGCTTACTCAAGGTTAATTTGAAAGGAAGTAAAAACTTCCCTTCAATTGCTCTATTTCATTTGTACAGCTTCTGCTTCTGTCTGAAGAAAATTCACAGACTGATACATGAAACTGAAATATAGATAAGCAAACCACAACAGCTGAAAGTTGAACTTAGACTGAAAGCATATGGTAAGATTCCAGACAACAGCCTTCCCCCAAGCCTAGTATGCATATACAAAGGTACGAAAGTTTGAAGGAAGATGCAGCTTTACTATTTAACTTGTATTAAAGGAAATATTGGCATGTTCTGGTTTAATTTCTCCAAGTCTTCTGGATTTCTAATGCCATGATGGGAATTGACCCCATTCCTAAGTCAAAGTATGACAAAAGTTTGTAAAATTAGTATTGTTTCAGTCTTTGATGTTAGTGTTTTGTCAAAAGGATTGACTTTTATACCAAGTTGTAATAGTGATTATGTTGATACCTTGGTTGAGTTTAAACTTTTCATCAGGAATTTATGCCTCAAGTTGGAATTTAAGGATATGATACAGATAACTGATGGGAAATCTTTTAAGAAACCAAGTGTGTATATGCCTGGGGTGCCACCATTAGTGGCTGCGTTCAGTAAATTGGTTGAAAATGATTTATATGATATGGAGAAACAGGCTGATAAGTCTGTCAGAAGGAAAGGTAATTTGACATATGCACAGAGGAGGGCCCTGCAGCGAGACCTGCTGACAAGGGGGGGTGCCATAGTGGTCATGGATTCTGTGTTTTATAATGACTCCATGATATCCATGTTGTTGGATCAGAGGTTTTATTGTTCTGTAGAGCATAGCATAGTAGGTGTACATGTACAGAGGATATGGGGGATGTTGGAGGACTTAGTTAAGAGCAATGTCATCACAAGTGAGTTGTATGAATATCTTTTAGTCAGTGACCCCCCTCTTGCCTGTGGTGCAAGGCCTACCTAAAATCCATAAGGACAGTGGGTGTCCACCCATGAGGCCAACTGTCGCAGGTAGAGGGTGGAACACGGAACCCTTTTCATTATATATAGAGAGGTTTTTATGTCTGGTGGTTGATGCTAATGTTTATATCTTAAGGGATATGAAACATTTCCTATTGGATTTGTATGAATGTATGAAATTTGTTCCCATTGATCTTCCCTGTTTTCTGGTTACGATGAATGTCCAATCCCTTTTTACGGAGATTCCAAATAGGGAGGGGATACAATTGGTGTCTGATTATTTGAAGACCACGTCCGAATTGAGTAGTGATGCTGTGGACCTTTTGGTTTTATTCTTGGAAGTTGTATTAGAAAACAATGTTTTTTGTTTTGGCTCACAGTGTTACCTGCAGAAGGATGGCATGGCTATGGGCACTTCATGTGCCAACAACTACACCAACCTTTTTATGGCCACTTTATATATATATGTCTATCTAAATGTTTAAATGGATTTTTAGCATGTTGTATGGATTTAAAGGTTTTTTAAAATAGTTATGAATGATTGCATTTGCTTATTGCACAATAGTATATCTTGCTTTAAGAACTGAGCATTAGTAAGCTATTTCTTTAAATTGCCAGTTCATTGATTGTTTTATTGTTTAATTAATTACTTAATTACAAACAATGAAGTGGATGTCTGACTATATATAAGCACACAGTACTAACTTGATGTCATGGTCTGAAGAAGCGTATTTTTGAATACGCGAAAGCACTTACCGTTTGTTCATTAAAGTCTATTTTTATTTTATTTTCATGGTGAGTCCGAAGTTTTGTATTTATTATCTACCATAAGTGTGATAAGAGACCTTGGGCCACAGGTGGGCAGTATTCTCTCTTTTGATAATCACATCTCCACAGTGGTCAGGAAATCCTTCTACGTGGCACACCTCATCACAAAAGGTTTCTCATCCAGGAAAAAATAGGTCATTGTTCTCCTCTCCTCATTACTCATTAGAGTACAATGCCCCTTTTGGTATGTACCTCACAAGACATCTACTACAACTGGAAAGGCTGCAGAAATACCTCACAAAGAAGATTACCAGCCTCAAACAGATGTCCTATGCAGACCATCTCAAAAAACTCCAGCTTTACTCCATCACATATCGCCTACTCAGAGGCCATCTCTGCCTAACACACAAACCTATGTCAAACTCAGAGCTGTTGGACATGCTGCACTTAAAGAAATCCCAAAGCCTCTAAGCTACATGCTCTAGGGACCTAAACCTTGTCACCACAATAAACAGAACATGCTGGAGGGATAGATTCCTGTCCCAGAGTCTTCCCATACTCTGGAACAAACTACCTATCTATATCAAACAAAGCTCCTCATTAGCACTCTTCAAGAAAAATCTTGATGATTGGATGGGAAATAGGAAATTCACCCCAGGGATCACCTCTGTTGCTCTGCTTGACAGGGGCACAGGAAAATAATTTTCTTGGGTGGTGAAAGACAGGGTACCTTTTTGGCTAGGCTCATATAGGTCCTAGGGCCAATAGCCTAGTACCTACCTATGAACCTATGAACCTATAATAATAATAATAAAACAAGAACATGTATGGCAAATTATTGATGTAACCAGGCCTTAGGTACCCATGAACTTATTGTAGCTAGAATGTTATTGTAATAATGTAAAAGAAAGCATAAATATATCTATGCATACAAATGCATCTGTATACAAATAAATAACATGTTAATGTGATAATTTTTGCATAAATACAAAAGTATATGTAAATATGCATATATATGTCTATAAATTACAGATATGCATCTGCATGAGTATACTTACAACTATTTGTCATGTATATTAATGTATGCATTTATACACAAAACAAAACAAAAATTATGATTAGATTGCTATGTTATTTCATTTATACTTTTCATTACCTGCTGAAGTACATGCAGACCATTTTTGCAAAAAAAAAAAAAAATGTTGTTGCCCAGAAAATATTTATTAATATAATAATTGCATAAGGCAGCAATTTCTTCCACAATTAACTGCACTTACAATATGATCGAACTCAGTCAGGCACTACACCCTTGTTAGAGTGGAGGTTAGAGGGGTTACAGGTTGCAGTGTCAAGTGAATGCCCAGCACGTAATTTAGTGAGAAATGACTAGATGCTTCTGTATTCATTTTAAACAATCCTCTGATATGCTAACAGTTATTAAGAAGAAAATTATGAAGGTACATATTATTGTGCTGAAATATACATACTGCAACCATCTTTAAAAGTAAATATGTTTTGTTTACTGAAGGTTAATTTGAAAGAAAGTAAAAACTTCCCTTCAATTGCTCTATTTCATTTGTACAGCTTCTGCTTCTGCCTGAAGAAAATTCACAGACTGATACATGAAACTGAAATATAGATAAGCAAACCACAACAGCTGAAAGTTGAACTTAGACTGAAAGCATATGGTAAGATTCCAGACAAAAGCCTTTCCCCAAGCTTAGTATGCATATACAAAGGTACAAAAGTTTGAAGGAAGATGCAGCTTTACTATTTAACTTGTATCAAAGGAAATATTGGAATGTTCTGGTTTAATTTTTCCAAGTCTTCTGGATTTCTAATGCCATGATGGGAATTGACCCCATTCCTAAGTCAAAGTATGACAAAAGTTTGTAAAATTAGTATTATTTCAATCTTTGATGTTAGCCATAAGTACCCTTGGCAGCACCCAAAATGTGCCCAGAATTAACTCCTTCTGCAATTTATGCAGAGTTACATGTATCAGTAGCACATCTAAATAAAACTGTAAATTCTTTTTTTTTATAAACCCATTGCTCCCACTACTATTGGAACTGTCTGAGTATCCTTCTACATTGCTCTAATTTCTGCCTACAAATCCTGGTACTTTACGACTTTGTGTCTCTCTCTGTAAATTAGGCACTGTAATCACTGGGTGTAGTAATTTCAATGATAAGTGTTATTTTGTCTTCTTTTCATGGACTACTATATCTGGTCTTCTTGCATTTTGAACTGTTGGTAATGGGTAATCCCATGTGATATAAACTTCATCATTCTCTATAATGCTTTTGGCTCATGTTTCCAATACATCTCAGCTTCTTCAGTATTATAATATTTGCACAATCCCCAGTGCAGCAGTCTTGCCACATTATTATGGGTTTCAGTATACAGGCCCTCTGACATTAATCAATCAAACCCAACAACAAGATGTGCTACTGTTTCTAGTTCTGTTTTACAAAACCTGCATTTTTCTGCTTCCCACACATGCTCAGTGGACTTTGTAAGACAACGTATATGCTGTCCACTCTCCAGGCCACTAATATTAACCTTTCATTTCTGGTTTAAATTCACCTGTCTGTCACTATTCCTGCATCAGATCCCGATCAACATGTGACTGTTCCAGGAGTTTTCCATATTTGCAACTATATTTATGCCTCTTCCACATTTCTTGCCTTCTCATCTGATCATTTTCCTTATATTCTTTTTTTATTTTTTTGTCTTTTTGGCACATTCAGTTGCTGCCTGATTTTTGTCTACTTTTGGTTTGGTTCCATACCTGCTTGACACAGATATGCTTCTGCTAAACTAAGCAGTGAAGTCATCATAGGTTTGTTCTCTTTGTGTTTTAAACTTTCACTTTGTTTAGATCTGGTGAGGTCAATAAATATGTTTGCAGTCCTACAATTGCAGATATATACATGTAATTCATTTTGAGGAGGACAGTACCTCCTTCAGAATGAGGAATACATAATATTAGTATACACTGATATTTATAAATCATTTCATAAGTGTGAGGCCTTTTTCTTGGTTTCCTGTTCAGCTGATAGAATACTTTTTGGAGCCCATCATTCACCCTAAAACTGTAAGTTAGAACAGAAAGAACAAATTGGTTTATAGCTCGGATGTTATTCCTAGATGTCAGGACTGTTTTCAATATTAGTTTTATTCTTCTAAAATATTCCTTACTAAGTTTTATTCGCATTTGTTTATTAATTAATTTGTTTTTAATGTTGATACCTCATCAGTTGCTAAATATTTATAAACTCCATCCTGATTAAGTTCCTTTATATTACATTCCTGCTCCAGACTGATATTTTCTTTGTCCTGCACATTTCCTGCTTTAAATATTGCCTTTGCATATTTATTAAGACCAAATGACATACTTATACAATCTGAGAAAGTTTTGACCACTTCCCATTGTGCTTTCGGCTCCTCATCTGATGAACTCTACAGTTTAAAATCATCCACAAAAAGAAGATGAGAAGTCTTTACACTTTGTTGTTGTCTGGGAGCCAAATTGTAGCCATGGCCTAATATGTAAAATAGACAGCTTAATGGGTTAAGGGCAAGACAAAAGAGCTGTGTTGGCAAATAGTCATCCTGGAATATTCCACTCTAAAATTTTATCCCTGGGATAATAATTTATATGTCACAAGTGATAATTCAATAAAGGTGTTGAAAAAAAATTTTCTTTATCTTGGCTCAGTTGCAAAGTGATTTGCCACTGTTTCATGGTCAATGTACTATAATTCATTATTGTAGAGTGTATCATACATTTGTAGGGTCTTCTTTTCCCATGAATGTGGGATGTTATCAAATGCTTTCTTGTCATCTATATATGTCATACTTAAGAGTAATCCTGTTTTTACAATTCTCCATCATGATTTTTTAACCACAAATGATCCTTTTTTACATATTACTTTCTTCAGCTACCCCTTTGTTGCGTTGCTTTGATTGAGTTTTCATCTAAATGACTGTAAACTCTGCCTGCATCAATACCAGTATATAGATCATACATCATTGGAAGGCAGGTGGTTGGTTTATAGTTTTTAGGATAGCTTGCAGGTTCACTCTTAAAGAGGAGCATCATTTTTACTATTGTTAACCAGCTTGGTATCTGTTCGGGGTGTGCATATAAGTAGTTCTTACTCAAAGCTAAAGATGTTAATACTTTTAGCCAGAAATTATGTTTTGCATCTGGGCCTGAGGTTTTCCAGTTAGGAGCTTTTCTTAATTTTGTTTTAATTTCTCTGGCTGTTACTTCATCCCGTTTTTTATGATGTACATGTGAACTTCTTACTGTTTCTTTTCCTTTTTCTATTCATTCAGCATTTTTGTTATGTTCCACAGGGTCTTCATAGATATTTCTCCAAAATGTGTCTATTTCTTCTTTTCTTTTAGTGGTGTTTCTATTTCTTTTGCTTCGTTTTCTGATTCTCTATATAACCTTTTGGGTTCTCAATGAATTGCTTATTTTGTACTTTTCGTTTATGTTTATTGGCATATCTTGTACATTTTTTTCGGCCTGTGCTGATATTTTTAATTTATTATTTGCATTAGTATATGGTAAATCGTGGCCTATTCTAAGGCTGTGCATTGCTTTTATCACATCTATCTAATTATTTTTGTTGATCTGTTCCCTCTTCTATACTCTTCTAGCAGTGACACTTCTTGTCTTAATTCCTTTTTGGCATTTAATTCTCAGAAGTCAAGACCAATGTCAGTGGTGTCTGGCTGACTAAATTTGCAGATGATTGCAAATTAGGAGCTGTCATTGAATCTCACACTGACACAAATGTTCTCCAGGAGGGGTTGACACAGACAAATGACTGGTGTCAGAGCCATGCACTAAAACTATATGCCAAGAAATGCATAATAGTATCCTTTGGGAAGTCATCCATCCCTCGTAACTATCATATTACAACACACCCCTTAGAGTTGACCTGTCAGGGACTTAGGAACACACATAGATAATAATCTAGCCTTTGATCATCACATGTCTACAGTGGTGAGGAAATCATTCTATGTTGCATAACTTATAAACAAAGGTATGGCATGTAAATCCATTGTTCCACTGTATTTGGCATTCATCAGACCTATCATTGAGTACAATACCCCCTTTGGTGTATACCTAACCAGGCAACAACTGGAACGTCCACAGAGGTTCCTCACTAAAACAATACAGGGCATAAGTAATATGTCCTGTGCAGATCGCCTCAAGGTCCTATCCCTGTATTCTGTCTCCTACAGGCTTTTGAGGGGGGAGATCTATGATTGGCATACAGGGCATTGTCAGACCCCACTTTGATGAACCTCCTGCATATCCACAAAACATGGAGCACCAGAATTACCCATTCTAAAGACTTAAACCTTGCCTGTGATATAAATAGGACCTGCTGGAGATATAGGTATGTATCCCAGAGACTACCTCATCTATGGAACAGGCTCCCTATCCATGTGAAGCAGAGTTCCTCCCTAACCCAATTCAAGTGCAACTTGGACAATTGGATGGCAAACTTTAAATTCATCCCTGGTTTGGCACCTATGTCTCAAATGGACACAGGTAACCTGTAAATGGTTCATCTTCCAGGCTTATGCTTACTCTTATCAAGGGTATCATAAATTGTTAGAGATTTGGAATGCATGGCTAGGCTTAAAAAGGCCCTTGTGGTCGTTAGCCTAGTAAACACCTATGAACCTATGAATCTATAGTTTTCTCTGTTCATTGCTTCCATGATGGCATTTGA
Organism: Protopterus annectens; assembly: GCF_019279795.1. NCBI lineage: Eukaryota > Metazoa > Chordata > Ceratodontiformes > Protopteridae > Protopterus > Protopterus annectens. Next base: position 1,053,169,959 of record NC_056741.1, on the reverse strand, counting down.
TTTCTTCCCTTCTTTTCCTTTATTTTCTAGTATTTTTGTGGTAAGACTTTATCTGTTATTAATTTATCTGCGCAGTAATACATTGTATTTACTTCTGTTATTTCACATATATTTTAATAATCTTGAATGCTGTGTTCATTTGTTTTTTCAGACTTCTAACATTTTGGGCCTTATTGACTTTCTGTAATTTATTTCTTTCATGAATTTTAATATGTCTATCCATCTCTATTAAGTCAAGTGGGTCTATATTACAAACTCGAAGTTACTGAACTTTGAATACAGTATGGTTGACACCATATGATCAAATTTCAGTAACATCGAATTTGTATTAAAAAAATAAAAAAATGAAAGGAATGAAAACTAATTGCTGTAAGCAGTGGGCCAAGCCCTCCTGCACCCCCACACCCCCCACTACTTAAATATACCAACTCCGAGATCTCGCTATTTTCTGTTTCCGCACTGTAGTGCACTGAAGTGCGATCTCGGAGTTGGTATATTTAAGTAGCGGGGGCTGTGGGGGGTGCAGGGGGGGCTTGCCCCCTGCCTACACCATTTAGTTTTTGTTTTAGTTGTTTTAATTTTTTTACGAACATTCGATGTTTTAACAGTTCGATCACTAAGGGTCGACCTTTAGTGATTCGAACTGTTAAATATTCGATGTTCCAATACAGACCCAAGTCAAGCAGCTCTTCCCTTAGATCTTTTTCTTGTAAACTGAGGACACATTCTCTATTCTCTACTTTCTGTGGGCATTCTACAGAACATTCCAGAACATCTTCCTGTGACATATTCTTTTCATCTGCACCCTGCAACATCAGTTGCTCATTCATGTGGGATCTCACTGGGCTATCGCTCCACAACACTGACTATATCAAAGTTCCAACTTCAATTGAATTTTTGTACTGGTTTTCCGATGAAGGCTCCAGAGTATCTCCATGTGACTACTGATTAGATGCTTCCTGTTCCACCTGTTTCTCCTATATTTGGGAACTCATTGTTCCATCATACTGTGACATTACTAGATTAAATCCTTCGCAGGTAATCTATAACTTCAGTTTCTATTCTTCAACTTCTCCATAACCACTCTTCTCTTTCACTTTGCCCTTTTGTTTTCTGTTTTTGTATTGTAAAATTTTCCATATCCAGATGCCCTTGCTTGCATTTTTCTTCAAAGATCTTTGATACTGCTTTTATACTGATTAGTCTTGCTTTCTCCTTTGCATAAGTATTACACCATATTACATCTATTTTCTTTCCCATGTCCATATTTCTTCTTCAGATATCTCCCTCTCCACCTGTTTCTCCTTACTTTGGGTACTAGTTGTCCCATCATGCTGTGACATAACCTGTGTTAGACTTTCTACACTAACCTCTTCACGTTGCAGATATTCCATAACTTCAACTTCCATTTTTTAACTTCTGCTTTACTACTCTTCTGTTCCATGTTCCTCCTTTGTGATCTTATTTATTGAATTGTGAAATTTTCCATGTGTGGATTCCTTTGCCTGTATTTCTCTTCAAATATCTTTGTAGCCACTTTTTTGTATACTTTAATAAAACAACAAAACAATTAAAGAAGTAAAATGTAAAAGATGAGAGTTTTTGCACCACTACTTGGTGCTTCATCATATCTAAAGTAACATAAAATAATCTGTATATATACATATCCTAATAAGAATATCATTACCAATCAATGTTTCAAACCCCTCAACCTCAATACAGGTCTTAAAGAAACATATTAATTTAGTCCTTTATCTCTATTAGCTGCTAGTCTGAGAATCCATTTAATTTCAAGACAATCAGTCCAAGTATTTACATCACCCCCTCTACCACTACCATAACATTTCTCAGTCACCATAAATTTAAAACTATGTGTGATACCCTCATTCACTATATGTTTTGCTTGAGCATTCTTAATATGCTGACTATTAATACTATAAATATGTTCTCTAATAGGGTCCCTAAAGCACCTGTTAGTCTTCCCAACATAGTAACAATTACAGACCTGACAGACAGTAAGATATACAAGATTATGTGTGCTACAGTTCGTAAATAGCTCAAATTCAAACAATTTTCCATTCATGTGGTGCAAAAAAAACCCATCAATGTTTAACATATTTGCATATATTACATCCATTAGAGGGATACGTTCCTATTTTTTTCTGCACTGACTTACTCACATCCTTCCTTAAATTCAAAGATTTATAACAAAGCAGTTTTTTTTAAGAGGAGCATTCTTAAAGACAAAACATGGCTCACTATCGAGTATACCACTACACTTAATATCAGACATTAAAATACGCCGATGATTTCTAATGATATTACACATAGGTCCCACATCACAGGAGTAGCCTAAACACATTCTCAACTCATTACTACAGTCTTTCCTATTAATAACATAATCTTTATTATTAACATCAAAATATGGTCCAGTTCCATCCATCCTGCATGCTACTTCATCATTTTGTGCGTGAGAGATATCTGAGTCAATGTACCCTCTCCATCTAAAAATCATCTGCCAAAGTATCAAAAGCATCATACACATGTCTGCCTTTTGTGTGAAGTCATGCATTCCTAAAAAATTGACCTTTCATGGCATTATTCTTCACTTTCTTAGGATGCATACTCTTAGCATGCAGTTTACTATTGACCTTACAAAATTTCTTAAATAACCTAGTCTCAAGTCCATTCACAGAATTAGAGACACGAACATCCACAAAATCAATCATATTACTCAAGGAGATATATATGTAAACCTCAAGAAGTCTGTTGTCCTATGCAGATATCCAATGAACATATCTAACAAGTAAGCCAATCCTGACCATACGAAAAAAGCATCACCTACAAAATGACCACAATACAAAATCAACTCACAAAATGGATTACAGTTATTAAAACCATACGTTCTTTCCATTGTGCAAGCACCGTGTCAACATAACTATTCACACATATGGTGACCATAGCTACTCCTACATTCTGAATAAAATAGTCATCTCCAAAAGAAAATACATCAATATACAAAACAACATTCAATAGAGAACATATCAAATTATCCTTTTCCACAGAATAGTCAGATTGATCACATAAAAACTGTCTAACATATTCCAGACCTCCTTCATTAGGAATGACTGTAAACAGTGATATCACATCCATAGTGACTAACAGAAAATCCTTATTAACAGAAGCAGTAGATCATTCTGCTAATCGCTTTAAAAAGCACATAGTATCCTTCAAAATGGTATTTATACTGTCCACTGTTGGACAAAGCTGTTTTTCCACAAAGGTAGGAAGAGGTTCTGTCACCCACACTCAACCAGATATCACTGGTCACATAGGTGTGCTCAATACACTCTTTTGCACTTTCAGAAGCCCATAGATTACAGGAATGAGGGGATGTTGAACTGAGAAAAAAATCAAGCATTTATTTATCAATAGCACGTTCCATAAATAAATCATGTACATAATCATTAACTTTAGAAACTAACATATTAATGTTGTTGTTGTTGTGTCTTTCGGCTTTTCCCGGTTAGGGGTCACCACAGCAGAACTCCGGTATGCTAATGATTGGCAGTAGATTTTTACGTACCGAGTTGCCGGCCCTGATGCACAACCTTCAACGAAGGTAAACCCATTCGCGTATGTCTCCACACAGAAGACGCTCTAGCTGAGAATTGAAAAGGACAACGTCTTACTGTGAGGCGACAATGCTACCGCAGCACCACCACTGCAGTAGAAACTAACATATTAAGATTAGTTCTATTACATTTAGTATATGTAGTCAAATCGTTCAACAATTCTGTCATACCTAATACATAGTCATTTGTATTCATTACCACAGTCCCTTCCCCTTTGTCTGCAGGACATATATAAAGGTCATCTTGTGCAATCAATTGACACAATGTATCATACTGCACTTTATTTAAATTAAATGATGTACACATATGTTCTCTCTTAAAGTATTCATAAATATCATCCTCGCACATCTTATTAAAAGCTTCAACTTAAGGTGAATTGACTTGTAAGAATTCACTTGGTTTCCTCAAACATGAGCTAAAAGTATTACTTCAACTAAACATCAACATCAAAGAAATATTACGAACAAATCATTTTAAATCAAGCAAAATGTTATTTAAAATTGACTTCTTGGTCGGAATAAATGATAGTCCCAAGTTCAGTACCTCATGTTCCATGTCGGTTAACACAACTGAAGAAATGCTAATTATCAAATCTTCAGACCTTTGTTCTGAACTGCTGGGCCAAGTTCCATTTGTCCTAAGAGCTGCAGTCTCTTCTGTCTGGGCCTGTTCCTGCTTTTCGAGTACCCTCTCACTTCCTACTTCAACATCATCACTGGCTCTGGGAGGTGTAGTTGTAAACAAAGTTAATTGGTCACAGATGCATTTGTCTATCCCATCACTGTGTCTGGGAGATTCAAAATATTCAAAACTTGCCCAGCAGCATCCAAAGATCTCATAGTAACATTCTTTTTAATATTCTCACCAAAGGCACCACAATCACTTAACCCCTGTCTCACAGGTTGTTAAAATTGTGAAAGAGTGACAGAACCACTATTATCAACTGTACAAGAGGAATCATTAAGAAAATTATTTTCCCCATGGGTCCATTCAACTCATTCTGCCTGCACTGCCGACTATTATTAGTTTTCAGCCAGGAAAAAATCCTCCCTTACATAAAATTGGAAACATCTGTCTGCAATTTTCTCCTTTTACCATCCACAAGGCATTTCTCATAAGCACAATTCAGACAGCAAATCAACCAGCATCTGAGCACATATGGAAGTGTCAATAAATTTAGTCAGATGGTCCAAATCCCGCACAATTTCAGACAGTATTTCATTTTTGATAGGACCAAAAAATCTTAATAAGAGTTCAATATATTTCACACTCATTTGTATGAATGCCATATGTGGGCATCTTACAAATCTGCAATCCTCTTGGAATAAGTTTAAACTCCAGGCAGGCTTCAAAGTGTTGCTTTTGCCATTGTAACTGCTTAAATTTGTAGAGGTTGTTCCCAAGACATCTAAATGTCACTCTAAAATCATCCAACTCTGCTCTAGATACATCATTTGAGGGCAAACTTTCACTGTTGTCCAGTGATAACAAAGGTTACCATTCACACTCAAAACTCAGTCCAGACAACCAGCTGCTATACATCCATCAGGAATGCCTGGTACATAACCCATTTCTATCATTTCTCCTTCTGCCATGCTCCATGATAAAATGAGAAACCAAACTAAAACAAAAACAGAACAGGCTATAGGCTTCAAAGAATACAAATAATACATATAGACACAAAAGCTGATAGGACAGAGTGTATACTTTAATAAAAAACAGCAAAACAATAAAAGAAAAAAATGTAAAAGATGAGAGCTTTCCCACCACTACTTGGTGCTTCATCAGATCTAAAGTAACATAAAATAATCAGTATTTATACACATCCCAATTACAATATAATTACCAATCAACATTTCAAACCCTTCTACCTCAATGCAGGTCTTAAAGGGACATATTCATTTAGTTCTTTATCTCAATCTCTATATGCTGCTAGTCTGAGAATCCATTTAACTTGGACTGAGTGTCTTGAAATTAAATGGATTCTCAGACTAGCAGGTTATGCTGTTTTTTATTAAAATATACACTCTGTCCTATCAGCTTTTGTGTCTATTTTTATTACGTGCATTCCCTGAAGCTGATAGCCCATTCGTTTTTTATTCTAGTTTTATGTATTGATTTTGTTCTTTATATTTTTGTACTTCCGCAGTTGCTTCGTTTTCCAAAGGTCCCAGGGTTTCTTGGTCTACATAATGTTTTTTCTGAATCTGTTGTATTAATGAATGCAAATTTGCATTTGAAGCTTTTGTCAGTTTTTCTTGTACAAGTATTTTTCTTTCTTCTAATTTATCCCTTAATCTGTTTGAATATCTTCTATCTAGAAATTCTGGGCTTCTTGTATAATTGTAATAATACATAATTTCTTTATTATCCTCAGTAGTCCTCTCTATTATCTTCATGGCTCTTTTTTCGCCTGTCTGTTTTTGTGGTTTTTGTGTACAACTACTTTGTTGTATGGGGGGGGGGGGCATCCTCTGCCTGAGCCTAGTCTAACCCCATTGTAGGAATGTTTCCATGTTATGTGGATTCTACACTGTCATTTTTTTCGAGTTCTGGCAAAAGTGCATCTGAAAGGATGGGACACTTTTTTACCATGTGTCTTCTGAGCCCAGCTGTCTTTTTTTATTTTGTAACGAGCATCATCTTGGTGAGATTTTGTAAAAACAGGATCTGCCTCATGAAGGTAATACCAAGGCCTGAAGATGAATTCAATTCCACCAATACCACTCTTCTTTGTTTCATTTGGACCCTCTCCATTCATGCCTATTGGCACAGTATGCAAATTCAGATATTAATAAATATTTAAATAAACAGATATATTAAGCACCTGCAACAGTAACTGAAATGCCTTGCAGAGTACTTATAGCCATATCAGAAATGTTAAGAAAAAACGTTGAAATACTGTTAGACAACAACGGTTTTATGTCTTCTCTTTCTAGCCGAAGAAAAAACAGAGCATAGTCATCGACAAGCATATTGGAGAAATAAAATATTGGTTGAAGGTGCTGGTATGTAAGACTAAAGTATTAAATATTGTTTAACTAATTTACTATATATAACTACAAGAACAAGTAAATGATGGCAATAGAAGGACTAAAGTACATTCAGTACAGTGTTGCATCTAATCCTATATCAAGCAGAAATAGCAAATGTATTACCATTTCTCATGTTACTAGCTATAGACGGCAGATATAAACCCTACCAAGACTTAACAGCATTCCTAAGTATACCAGAACTTTTGATACATTTTTGTTTAATTCAATAAGGATTTAATAAGAAATAAAATTGATTGATAATAATAAATTGAATAATGTCTAACATTATGTGTGAATTATTGTATGTGTTTCTTCTTTGTCTCCCTTCTTTTTTCTTATTTTAATTATGCATGGATTTGTCCTTTTTTATTTTCTTTCTCTCCTATTTCTCTTCAGATCCAAATTCTACAGGTGCAGCCCAGCAGTAGGCCTCAAAGGTTGGTTCACAGGTTCACAGTTTAGTACTAAGCTAACTGCCCTTGCGAGCCATTTTAAGCCTAGCCAATTATCCCTTGTGAGATTCAAACCCTGCACTTTGTGTTTGCAAGGCAAACACCTTAACCATTAAGCCACCCTCCCAACCAGGGGAGCATTAACCCTCTTCTTTCCCAGGGACATCATCACCTGGTCAGGGTGGTGGCACCAGTCTAGTAGGCATCCTGGTAAGCCTCACTGAATGGGGGCTTCAGGACTTGGTTGAAGATGTGGTGGAACAGGTCATTGACAGACATCTTCAGCCAATTGAGGATTTTCTCCAGAGTGTAGGAAACAATCTGCCCCAGTAGATGTTGACCACCATGCGCCACAGACCCCCTTCTTTATCAACATCAGGGTCTTTGATTGCAGCACCACTGGGCAGTGAACTGGGGATGTTTCTTGGGCTACATTCCTGCTTACTCCCTTCCTTCATTTATCCTCTTTTCTATACCATCTTACCAAGCCTCCCCAAATTACCATCTTATTTAAAAAAGAATGTATCTATCCTCTGACAAAAACATAGTACCCCTCCTCCATCACCTCCTAAAGTACAAGCCTCTTGATGTTTTCTTTCTATGCTCCCCTCTTTATTATGTTTTCCTTTTTTCAATCTTTATGATCTTTCCCTTTCCTTTATTTTAGGAAAACCATCCATGTGTCCATTTAAGGATATCCATATATAAAACATTTTAAATGTCTTTATTTTTTTTTAAATATTCATAATAAAATTTAGGCCAAAAGGATCCTACCTTCCCTTTGAAATATGATGAATGGTGGTGGTTAAGGCTTCTAATGTCAACTTTTTCCATTATAATGTTCAGATTCTTGAAATATGACCCAAGGGACATTGAAAGACACTTGGCAACCTATGAACACAAGCCTTGATCTTGTTACAAGGACAGTCTTCATGCAACTGCATTTAAAAATTATTGCAACCATTTTTATAGTGTTTTTCATGTTTTTCTGGTACTGTTTTATAATGGATGCATATATATGATTTTTTTTCTTTTTTTGTAAATGTTTGCAAGCCTGTATCATTTTATATTCTGAAACATTATCCATTCATTCTATAATCAAATAAACATTTTTTTGGAAAAAATATTCATAACAAAAGGTGCTGCTTCTGATGCTTGCCTTAAGTTTTTCAAGCATAACTGCTGATAGCGGTGTTTTTCCACAATGTCTGAATATATATGAAATCATAAGAAGCATAAGGCTTTCATATAGTCCTTTCCATATACTTATCAATTCAATTCAACTGGTTTATGCTTTTGCCATAGGAAGGCAAGCTTGCCAAAACACCTTTGCATGTCTTTATTCAAGGTGAATAACCTGTGCTTATTATATTTGCATATAGGTGTAGGGGTGTTCTTTCGCAGGCAACCACTACACAGGTATGAGACCCGGGACAATCAATACCTCCCTTAGCCTTAAATTTGTACTTATTTATTTATTTATTTACATTTGTTGACCGGGAGTGTCCAACTGGACGTAGGTCCATTTTCAGCGGAGGCCCGGGGAGAAAAGCTCCACAGTTAAAATAAACAGACAGTAGTTACATTGGATTACATAGCGATTAACAATTTAACATAGCAATTAATTACAAACATATTTACAGATGAAGAACATAGTACATCAGTAGACAACTAGAATCTTTATCTGCGAAGTACATAACAGACATTAACAAATGTTACAATAAGAAGTTCCTGCTGTATAAAAAGTACTAGGCTTATGAGCATCTGAGCTTGCTATAATCAAGGTAGTTAGTGGGGTGGAAAGAAAGGTAGTAGTTGGATGGGGTGGGTGATATTAGAGTGGGAGTTGCAAGGGCATAGCCAGCATGTTTTTAGGTGCACTTTTAGTAAAGTTTTGAAGTGGGTGCATGATGGTATGGAGGTAATTGTGGGTGGGAGGGAGTTCCATAATTTGGCTATGGTGCAAGATAATAGTGCTTCACCAGCAGAGATATTGGCTTTAGTGATCTGCAAGTGATTTTTGTTGCTGGATCTTAGTGGTCTGTTGGTGCGATAGGGATGGAGTAGATTCTGTAGGGATGGGATATTTAGTGGACGGTTTACTAGTTTGCGGGTGAGTGATAGTTGATACTATTGAAGGAGGTGAGAGAGTTCAAGCCAGCCCAGTTCAGCAAGTGAGAGACAGTGGTGACTATGGTAGGATGCCCCTGTGGCGAATTTGGCGATTTTGTTTTAGCAGATCTTTAGCTTGTTTAGATCGCATTGCCTTAGGTTGGTATAAATTGGAGAGACATAAAGTAGGGTGGTGATAAGGTGGGAATTTGCTACTGAAATCTTTGCTGCTTTGGTGAGAAGATACTTAATTCTGTATAACGCTCCTAGTTTTTTGTGGACTTTTTTTATGGTCATGGATATGTGAATGTCAAATTTTAGTTTATTGTCTATTTCCACTCCTAGCAATTTGGTGTGTTCAGTTGGGTATATAGTGGTGTTGTCTTTTGATGTGATGTTAAAGTGAGAGTTGTTTTGAGTATGTTTGGTGGGTTGGAAGATGAGTAGTTTAGTTTTGTTTGGGTTGAGTACTAATTGGGCATCGGATAACCAAGTTTCAACAGAGGAAAAGGCTTCCTGTGTGACTTTTTGCAGTTTGGGTAGGGACTGGGCTGAGCAGATGATGGTTGAGTCATCTGCGTATTGTATGAGTGTGCCATGTTTGGTGGCAGAGGCTAGATTATTGGTGAAAACAGAGAAGAGTAGGGGTCCAAGGATGGATCCTTGGGGAACCCCTAAGGAGACAGGTAGTTGGGGAGATATGTCATTCTGCCATACAATGGATTGTTAGTGGTCAGACAGGTAACTCTGAAACCAGTTGGTGACTGATTGAGAGAATAACATGTTATTGAGGACAGAGATGAGTTGTTTATGTGGGACCATGTCAAATGCTTTAGATAGGTCTAAGAAAGTAGAAGAGGAGAGATAGCCATTGTTTTTTATGCTAAAGGATAGTGTTAGTAAAGGAGAGTAAGGCAGTGGTGGTGCTATGGTTTGGTCAGAAACCATGCTGAGTATTGGAAAGGAGGTTGTTAGTAAGGAGGTAGTCTGAGACCTGAGAATGTATACATCTCTCTAGTATTTTGGAGAGTGGAGAGAGAATAGCTATGGAGCGGTAATTGGTTAGTTCTGTGGAGGGGCCGCCTTTATAAAGGGGAATTATATGTGATACTTTCCACAGTGTAGGAACATAACTTTCTGACAGAGATCGATTAATCAAGATGGATACTGGGTAGGCCAGAGTATCAGCTGCGATTTGTAGGTATTCACTTGGGAGGTTGTCTGCTGCTAATTTGGTGGGCTTAAGTTTAGTTAAGAGTTTTTTTTTTATGTTGGAGGTAGGTACAGGAGAAAAAGAGAAGGCAGTGAGGAGATTACTAGTTCAAGGTGTGGGTTGGAGGGGAGGGGGGTTGTGTTGTTTAGCTAGTGATAGTATGGTTTGTGTGGTGTGTGTTGAATGAGACAGCAATATTTTTGGAGGAGTGAGGGATGTTAGGAGGAGGGGTACTGACTTTACCTGGGTGGAGGATGGAGTTTATGGAGGACCAGAACTGTTTGGGGCTGTGTTGGGAGGAGTCTAGGGCAGACTGGTAGTATTGGAATTTGTCCTGTTTTATTAGCTTTTTAACTCTATTGCGTAGTTCTAGGAATGTCTGTCTAGTTGAGGGGGGTTTGGTTTTGCTCCAGTGCTCCCAGGCTTTATCCCTGTTTTTCATTTCTGACTTAGTGGTTTTCTGTAACCATGGGGAGGGTTGTGCTTTTGTTCTGGAAGGTCTTATGAGGGCATGGTAATTAAGGATGCTCAGGAAGGTAGTATTAAAAAATTCAACTGCGTCATCAAGACTGAGGTGCTTTAGGGGATGCCAGTTACATTCTTTGAGGGATGAGATGAATGTGAGTGGGTTAAAGTTTAGTTTGTTACGTATTTGATGGTAGATGACAGGTTTAGCTTGGTATAGGTATTTTTTGAGTAGGAGTGTTGGGGAGTGATCACTGAGGCTATCTGATAAGCAGTCTGTTATATATGACTGGGGGTTCTTACTGATTAGTATCCATTCCAGAGTAGTGTGCTTGCTGGAGTTTTTATTTATCCTGGTTGGTGACTGGACTAGTTGGGTGAAGCCATGAAGGTTTATATGATGGGTTGGATTGTTGCCAGAACAGGATTGCCAGTCAATATTGAAATTACCTAAAATTATAGTTTCTTGGGGGAGATGGTGGGTAGACCAGCTGAGGAGGTTTTCTAGTGGAGGGATGTTTTGGCCAGGTGGGAAGTAGCATCCAATTATGTTGATGGTTTTGTTTTGGTTTATTTTGAGGTTGGTATTTATAATTTCTTCATTGCATATTTGTGGAGCTGATGATTTTAAAATTTGGATGTTTAGATGCTGTTTAAATATTATAGCTACACCGCCTCCTTTCTTGTTTAGCCGGTCTACTCTTAGTATGCCGTAACCGGTAGCAAGTATTTGCTCATTGGTAATGTGAGGTATTAGCCAGGTTTCTGTCAGAATGACTATATCTGGGGAGTACAAGTCTATGGTGGCATGGAGTTCATGGACTTTGTTGGATATACTTCTAATATTTAGGCTTAGTAGAAGGAAGTAACTTGGCTTTCTATTGGCTGTGATATGGGAGAGGTTGTGGTTTCTAGTCTGATTATGAGGAATGGGTTGGAGATGGTAGGGCCAGGGTTGGGGTGGATGTCTCCACTTAGGGATAGTTTTGATATGCATGAGGTTATTAATTTTCTCAGTTTTTGAATGTGTTTGTTTATTAGGGAAACCTTATGATTGTGGTCTGTGGATAATAGGTATGATGGGAGGGTTACAATGTTAAGTTGTAGGGATGCTTTATGTTTGAGTAATATAGTTGATAGAATATGCAGGGGGTGCATAGGGATGGTTCTTGAGTTGATGGGAGGGGAGCTGAGTGAGGGTAAGACATGAGTGGTGGTGTGAGTAGTAGTACAGTGGTAGTGGTTGAGTGGGGGAATGATGGAGTTTTGGTAGGTTGTAAGATATGCAAGGAGAGTGCATGCATTGAGCATAGGTAAGGTATGCTTGTACATGTTAGTTGAGGAGGTGTGATAGTAGTGGGAAAATGGAGGAGGTAGTGTTGGGTTAGTGCTGTGGTTGGCTATTGGAAAGATGGGAGGGGTTTGTGAGTGTAATAAAGGTAGGACCATTGGGGGCGGGAGGTAATAGGGGGCAGGGTGGGGAGCAAAGCGGGTAGAGACCCTGTTAGTTGTTCTTATGAGGGGGCTGGAAAAAATCAGGTAACAGAGTAAACTGATAAATGAACATTATGATATTGACAATAGGTGGTTCTAGTTTTAAATATGGTGCCTGCCACAGGTAATATTTATTAACTTTGTGACTGGCTTAATGTAATAAACAGGGAAGGGGGAGGGGGAGAACAAGGGTGTGAGCAGGCAGTTCTTTTGTACTGCTGCTAATGAGCTAAAGTAAAGACAAGTTTATGTTTAAGAAACAATCAGAATTGACCAAGGACTGCTCTGAAACTGTAAGTCATTTTTTAACCATTTCTCAGTTGGAAAAACAGGATAATCTTCTATCAGTAGGCTACTGTGGACTCAGTTTAAGTTAACAAACACACAGTATTTATCAGTTATGGATACTATTTGCTAACAGAAGGGAATAAGAGAGAAAATGAAAGATGAGTGTGTGTGTGGGGGGCTGCTTACAAGCCAAAGCAGAGTGCTCTCCAGAGGAAAATGAATATTGGCTCAAACAGGTAAACACAAAGTTAACTTTAGCTGTTTGCAGACAGTTCAGACCCGGACTGCACTTTTCTTATAAGAATGATAAAGGTGGTACCGCAGTTGAATACTTAGAGTGGTGTTAGGTCTAGAAAAGAAGAGCACAGAGAGGAGTAAGCACTTTTGAGATGGTAAAGATATATTATAAAGATTATAAAAAACACACTGAGCAAATAGCTACTGTAACTACTAGTATATGCAGATAATGAGCCAATTGGAAAAAAATATGTTAGAAGAAACCTCATCAGACAGTTATGCAGTCACAGGTAAAAATATAATGAGCAGCACTCTGTCCTGGGTCTCTAATGTGATTCTATCCACCAGTAACAGCACAATTATATAGAAATAATTAGACACCAGTATGAGCTGTCTACACACCACACATTTACATGAATAACATTAGTGAGCAAGGTGCAGCTCTGCAAATAGACCATACTATTATACTAAAAACAACTTGGCGTAGACAAAATGCTAGCATGCCATAGTAACTTCTAATAATAAAGCATAAATCATATTAGATGTCTAACACAATTCAATATAAACATATACAGTTGTAAAATATCTAACACAATTCAACATAAATAGGTATTTAAAGTTGTAAAACACTTACTAGAGAGACACTGAGTTCCTCATGGGGCCTGTAGAAGAGTGGATTGTAGTTTTAAAAATGGTGCCTACCACAGGTAATAATTATTAACTTTGGGACTGGCTTAAGGTAATAAACAGGAAAGGGAAGGAAAATTCTCAAGCACACTAAGACTGAGATGCTTAATGTTAAGACAGACATGCTGTGCCCCTGCATTTTGGCAACTCATTTCATCTAACATGGCTGGCACATGTCAAATTTTGACATATTCCTTGCAGAGCAGACCTAAGAAATGAGCACTAAAGTGCTCCTGCAGGGGCACAGGTCCATTAGCACTTGCATAGGAGGTATGGGTGTTTTGGTCTTCACTGATATCATTTTGTGGCATGTATAATCCCTGTATTGTGTTTCACAAGCATAATATGCTGGGGGAATTATGGTAAGTATGACGCAGAGCAGCAGAGTCTATAATTCACAACTATAAAATAAGCACTGGCACTGTGTGATGAATTTAGCAGTGTACAGTCATATCATCAAAGCACTAACAATGGTGCATACTGGAATATAACTAAAAAAAAACAAAGCAAAAAAAAAAAAACAAAGCAAAGCAAATGTGCTATAAAACATCAAATTCATATTAAAGCTATGATCTGCTGTCATGTACAATGCAAAATAGGAGACAACTGATTTTACAACTCTTATGAATATTAGAAAAGGACCATTTTAACTATGTGCATTACACCATTACCATATATAGCAGTGCGAGTTAAACAACAGTATCTCTCTCTCTCTATATATATATATATATACACATATATAATATATATATATATATATATATATATATATATATATATATATATATATATATATATATATATACACATATATAATATATATATATATATATATATATATATATATATATATGTGTGTGTGTGTGTGTGTGGGTTTGTGTCTCATGAAAGAGTGAACATTCATATAAGCAAACTTCTGAACAGTGAACACTTTAGAGCAAATGCTCATATGAATGATTGCACAAAAAGAAACACTTTTTTCCTATTTTTTATTGCAAGGGGGCAAACTCCCTGTATCCCCCATGAGGTAGGGTGGTGTGGCTCCATCAACCCCTACTTAGATATACTAACTGTGATATTGCACAACAGCAGGGTAAGGCAAATTCTCTTACCCCGTTGTACAGTGATCCCATTCAAATGACTGCCAGCAGAAACTCCATTCACATGAACATTCTCTCACAAGTGTTCACTTTTTTTACCACTGAAAAGCATTCATCCTTCAAGACTCCAACTATATATATGCATGCATGAGTACACACGTGTGTGTGTGTGTGTGTGTGTGTGTGTGTGTGTGTGTGTCTGTGTGTGTGTGTGTGTGTGTGTGTGTGTGTGTGTGTGTGTGTGTGTGTGTGTGTGTGTGTGTATGTGTGTGTGTGTGGTGCATAAACTTATACTGTAAAACCTCAGCTTTGGCCAGCTAAGAACTTGCTATATTCAACTGGACGTATAAGAGAATTTAAGTACCTTTATCTGCTCTTTTTTTTTCCAAAAATACAGTATTTAAATTGATTTTAACTGTGTGGAAGGAATATTAGCTGAACTGGAAGTTAGTCAGTGTTTGCTGAATTTTGTTATTTGCTAGTAATTACAGGTGTGGGGGTAGTCACATTCTTTGATTTCCTGTCCTTGCCTATTTAAGTGGTACAGTGTAAAATATTTTCTGCTTAAAAACCTCAGCTTTGGCCAGCTAAGAACTTGCTATATTCAACTGGATGTATAAGAGAATTTAAGTACCTTTATCTGCTCTTTTTTCAAAAAAATACAGTATTTAAATTGATTTTAACTGTGTGGAAGGAATATTAGCTGAACTGGAAGTTAGTCAGTGTTTGCTGAATTTTGTTATTTGCTAGTAATTACAGGTGTGGGGTAGTCACATTCTTTGATTTCCTGTCCTTGCCTATTTAAGTGGTACAGTGTGAAATATTTTCTGCTTAATAACCTCAGCTTTGGCCGGCTAAGAACTTGCTATATTCAACTGGACGTATAAGAGAATTTAAGTACCTTTATCTGCTCTTTTTTTTCCCCAAAAATACAGTATTTAAATTGATTTTAACTGTGTGGAAGGAATATTAGCTGAACTGGAAGTTAGTCAGTGTTTGCTGAATTTTGTTATTTGCTAGTAATTACAGGTGTGGGGATAGTCACATTCTTTGATTTCCTGTCCTTGCCTATTTAAGTGGTACAGTGTGAAATATTTTCTGCTTAAAAACCTCAGCTTTGGCTGGCTAAGAACTTGCTATATTCAACTGGACGTATAAGAGAGTTTAAGTACCTTTATCTGCTCTTTTTTTTGAAAAAATACAGTATTTAAATTGATTTTAACTGTGTGAAAGGAATATTAGCTGAACTGGAAGTTAGTCAGTGTTTGCTGAATTTTGTTATTTGCTAGTAATTACAGGTGTGGGGGTAGTCACATTCTTTGATTTCCTGTCCTTGCCTATTTAAGTGGTACAGTGTGAAATATTTTCTGCTTACAAACCTCAGCTTTGGCCGGCTAAGAACTTGCTATATTCAACTGGATGTATAAGAGAATTTAAGTACTTTTATCTGCTCTTTTTTTCCCAAAAAAATACAGTATTTAAATTGATTTTAACTGTGTGGAAGGAATATTAGCTGAACTGGAAGTTAGTCAGTGTTTGCTGAATTTTGTTATTTGCTAGTAATTACAGATGTGGGGATAGTCACATTCTTTGATTTCCTGTCCTTGCCTATTTAAGTGGTACAGTGTGAAATATTTTCTGCTTAAAAACCTCAGCTTTGGCCGGCTAAGAACTTGCTATATTCAACTGGACGTATAAGAGAATTTAAGTACCTTTATCTGCTCTTTTTTTTCAAAAAATACAGTATTTACATTTATTTTAACTGTGTGGAAGGAATATTAACTGAACTGGAAGTTTTCACTCTGCTCTTCAGTTAGTCCCACCCACCCTCCCTGTTTTTGTTTTGGTGTTAATCTTAGTGGCCTTGCAACTGCCCACCCCTCTTGTAAATTTGTGTTTGGATACTCCTTCTGGGCCCATCTCATTTGCTTACTCAAGTGAGTGCAGTGAGATCATATTCTGATTTCAGGCACTCCTACTGTGTACAAAGAGAGCATCTGGGAAACAGAAAAAAAATTAAGCTTGTTTCCTGCCTTTCCTTTTAAGTGGTATAGACTATTTGTAGGCTTCTGAGCCCCCAAGCCCTTCTGTGTTGGAGGAAGCCTTCTAGCTTAGTTTTTTTCTTATAACTAGCCAGTTTTCTAGTTTCAGCACTCAAATCTGTTTCTTTGATCTCAGCACTTGTTCAGAAAAAAAAACTTTCATCGGCTTTTACTGTACTTGTGTTTCTACCTACTTTTTTACTTTTGCATCATCTTAAAAGTACTCAATTGTATTTATTACTGCTTGGTGTAACTCATTCTAAGCCTTTTGGTTTAAACACTTGGGCTTCGGACCAGTTGTTTTGCACTGAGAGGGTTTGTGGTCTGCACTGTAGTGGCAGAACAGGTAGCTTACATCCTAGGTTGGGAACTGCTGATTTTGGGCTCAGTGTCTGTTATTCTAAAAGTGTATTAATTCTGGTTTAAGCACTTGGGCTTTCAGGCCAGTTATTTGACATTAAGAGGGTTCGTGGTCTGCACTCTTGTGGGAGGAGAGGCTGGACTCTGCCCTTCTGAGCTGGGAATTTCTGGTTGAAGGCTTATAGTGCATGCATATCTGAACTGCTTCTTACTGAAGTTGGTGCGCCTTGTTTGCTGTGGCATAGACTGGATTCGGGCCTGCTGGATCTAGTTTTGTTTGTGTAACTTGAGCACTAATCCAGGCATTCTCTAAAGTATTCAAATGTATTTATTACTGCTTGGTAGTAACTTGATTAAAGTGTAGCTATCATTCTAAGTCTTTTGGATTAAGCACTTGGGCTTCAGACCAGTTGTTTTACATTAGGAAGGTTTGTGGCATGCACTGTGGTGGCAGGACAGGTAGCTTTCATCCTTCTAAGTTGGGAACTGCTGATTGAGAGCCCAGTGTCTGTTATTCTTAAAGTGTATTAGTTCTGGTTTAAGCACTTGGGCTTCAGGCCAGTTATTTTACATTAAGAAGGTTCGTGGTCTGCACTCTTGTGGGAGAAGAGGCTGGACTCTGCCCTTCTGAGCTGGGAATTTCTGGTTAAAGGTTTCTAGTGCCTGAATATTTGAACTGTATCTTACTGAAATTATTACACCTTGTTTGCTGTAGCATAGACTAGATCCAGGCCTGCTGAATCTAGCTTTGTTTATATGCTTGTTGTTTGTTTGCTTGTTATTTCCTGTAACGCTAATTCCACCTAATACGACTTCTCAGCTTCTGTGGATCACTAGTGATATCTGCATTGCTTACTGTACTTATTTCCTTGTTTCACTTGAAAGAAAGTTACTGTTTGTCATTTTTGCATTTAAGTTACCTGTAACACATTGCACTTAAGTTACCTGGCACTTGCTCACTAAAGCAATTATATAAGTCAGCACTAAAAATTAAAAGCACTACACCCTCACTCCCCACTGGCCCTGGTTTTCAATTATTAAGGAATTCCCAATATTATTCTAGCATGTCCAAAGGTCAGTTGTCAATCTCCTCTCCGGTCCAGCTGGTGAATCTGGGAATCTTGAGGCAATGTTACAACTGCCTCATGTACACAGACAACCCTCTCCTCCTCCCAACAAATTCCAGCACATGTGAGAGATGCAACCATATAGCCAAACTGGAGGCTAAGCTCTCTCAACTCAGTACTGGCATAACCAGTCAGGAGGAGAAGGAAACCACACTCACTACAATTCCAGTCTCACATTGTCCTACCACGACAGCAAACCAAACACATAATCACACAAAAACATACTCGGAGGCTCTAAATAAAGATCTGCCAAAGCAGCAGAGACCTCCAAAGCAGACACCCAAGCAGCTGCTACCCCAAAACAAAACACGTGCAACACATATCTCACAAAGCCAGTGTGCCAAACAGTCACAGCCCTTAAGACTAAACAACACACCTGATACACTTGTAATAGGTGACTCTATTGTCAGTCACACTGACGTCCCACTCACCAGGCTGAACAAGGAGAGGGTCACGGTGAGCAGCCTGTCGGGCGCTAGGATCCGCCACATAACACAAGCACTCAGGTCACTCCAAGGCAAGTACAAATATGACTCAGTCATTGTCCATGCTGTTGTGAATGACCTGAGACGTACCTCCCTGGACTACATGAAAAGAGACATAAAGGAGCTCTCTGAGCATGTAGCCCAGGCCGGTATGACCCTGATCTTGAGTAGCATCTTACCCTCACCAAGAATGATGCCACACTATGAAGACAAGATGATCAATTTCAACAATTGGCTTAAGTACTGGTGTCATTCAAAGGGGATCCAATGCCTGACAGCTTGGGATGATATGCTCGACAAGCCATGATGCTTCGCTAGGGACGGCTTGCACCTGTCACCCCTGGGCTTTCGGATATTGGCAAAGGCTCTTGCTATGCCCATAGTGCCTTTTTTAGGCAAGGCTCAAAAGACAAACCCACCTCCATAGGTATCACAAGGGATAAGAAACTAAGAGTAATGCTACTCAATGACACTAGTCTAAACCTCAAGATGCACGCAATCGAAACTCTTCTTAGCATGGAGAACATCGATATCTGTGCAGTAACAGAAACCTGGTTCAGGGCTCCCGAGAGCATCCCAGCACTACCAGGTTATACCTCATACCATGCTTTTCGGCAACAAAACTTGGACCGAACCACAAAAGGAGGGGGAGTATCGATATTCATCAAAGATACCCACACCTCCAGGTTGGTGGCAAAGCATGAAGCATCAGAGACTATCCATGTGCAACTAACAGTGGGTAAAACTGCCTTCCAGTTTATAGCCTGCTACAGACCACCCTCCCAAACCCGGGAACCCCACTCGGCCTTCCTGAGAACACTGGAAAATATGAAGGTCTCTCCAAACACCATTATATTGGGCGACTTCAACTACCCAAACATAGACTGGGAGCATTACTCTAGCTCCAACACCCTAGCCCAAAGGTTCCTAGAATTTATAAACTCAAATGCTATGGAACAACTTGTTACGACTACCACAAGAGGGGAAAACATACTGGACCTGATCATCACCAACATGGGGACTCTATGCTCCAGACCAGAAGTGTATCCCTCACTGGTAAGATCAGACCATAAACTAATCTCATTGGATATTCACATCCTGACCCCACCGCCTGCCCAGAAAGCCACAGTGAAAAACTTCTCTAAAGCAAATTTCACACTCCTCAAAACTGAGGTGGAATCCTTTAAAGCCCCGGGCCTGTGGAAAATCTGCCCAGACCGCAGAATCCTTTATATCGCATTCTATGAACACCTTCGGAATGCATGGATCATCGATCCCAAATAAAACCAAGACCCAATCCTCCAAAGGCAGACGTCCTGTCTGGTGGCCCCCAGCCATAAACAAACTATACAATAGAAGGAGGAAGCTACTAAATGATAGAGCAAAATCCCAAAAGGGGAAGACATTACTGATCAGCATTAGCAAAAAACTACGGGCACACATAAAATTGTCTAAGGCCAGGTTCGAGAGAAAAATTGCACAGGACACTAAGGATAATCACAAGGCTTTCTTTAGTTATATTAGGAACCTGGGTGGTAATTCCCAGATATGCTCAGAATTAGTCCAAAATGACAAAAAATACACCGAACCCACAGACATTGCCAACATCCTAGCTGACAGGTTCAGTGCAAACTTCTCCCCCACTCCCCACCAAAAGAGCAAATATCTATCCCAGCAGAGTGCTGCCCCCCTGACATCTCAGATGTTCAGGTAAGAGCCGCCCTCTCCAAAGCAAAAAACACAGCATCAATGGGACCAGATGGTGTCCCGGGCTGCGTCCTACATGAACTCCAAGAAGAGCTAAACCCAAACATAAAACTACTGTTCAATCTCAGCCTTACTACAGGATATGTGCCCAAAGAGTGGCGTACAGCAACAGTGGTCCCTCTCCATAAAGGTGGTGCCTCAACGGATCCTGGAAACTATCACCCCATAAGCGTGACTAGCTTGGTCTGCAAAGCTATGGAAAGGATCATCATGGACCTCATAAATAAAGATATTGGGGACCTACAAACACTGGATCCTACCCAGTTCGGCTTTGTTAAGGGCAGATCCTGCCTCTTAAACCTGGTTGATTTCTTTGAAACAGTCACCAAGGCCATTAACGAGGGAAGGTGGTCCACACAGCCTACCTGGACCTCGCAAAAGCCTTCGATACAATACCCCACTCGGGCATTATAGATAAGCTCACCAGCTTAAATATAAACCCTATGTCACTAGATGGATTGCAAACTGGCTCAAGGACAGAACCCACATGGTTAGAATTGCTGGAGCCATGTCAGACTCCAAACCAGTTACAAGTGGTGTCCCACAAGGCTCAGTCCTGGGACCTCTCTTGTTCGGTATATATTTCTCGGAGGTACAGGCCAACACAGAAGGACTGTGGCTGACCAAGTTCACAGATGACTGCAAACTGGGTGCCATAATCGACTCTCCAGCCGACACAAGCATCCTCCAAAAGGGCCTCATAGAAACAGACAACTGGTGCCAGAGCCATGGCCTCAAGCTAAATGCCAAAAAGTGTATAGTCATCCCGTTTGGTAAAAACAAAGTGCCGACAAATTACCACATAGGTGGTAATCCATTAAGTACAGAAGAAGTAATTAGGGACCTGGGGACCCAAGTTGATAGCAATCTCTCATTTGACAACCACATGGCCAAAGTGGTTAGAAAAACATTTTATATAGTCCACCTAATCATGAAGGGATTCACATCTAGATCAGGGGAGGTCATCGTGCCTCTTTACTCATCCCTCATCAGGCCCATAATTGAGTACAATGCCCTTTTGGGATGTACCTTACCAGACACCTGCAGCAACTGGAAAGACCCCAAAAGTACCTCACCAAGAGGATCAAAGGGCTCAAACAGATGCCATATGCTGCCCGGTTAAAGAAACTCCAGCTCTTCTCAGTGGCATACCACCTGTTCAGAGGCGATCTGTGCCTGACGTATAAAGCCATGTCCAACCCAGAATTAATGGACATGCTGCACCTCAGAAAATCCAAATCCCATTGAGCTACGTGCTTGAGAGACTTGCACCTCAGCACTGAAATAAATAGAAAACAGCACAGCCAGGTCAAAAAAGGTACAGATAAAGCATAACAAGAAGAAATACCATGCGAGGTTGCTAATTCAACAACGACCAAGTAGTTTTATGTTTTACAACTTCATGGACTACTTGGTCATAGATATAATAGCGCATGTGGTGTACTGAAATAAATAGGACATGCTGGAGGGACAGATTCATAACCCAGAGGCTCCCTTCACTCTGGAATAAAATCCCAGTCCAGGTTAGGCAGAGTCCCTCATTGACTCTCTTCAAGAGGAATCTTGATGAGTGGATGGGAGATCATAGGTTTACCCCGGGTATCAATTCTGTGTCACTGTTAGACAGAGGCACAGTATACTAACCTCAAAAAAGGGCATAGCAAAATAAATTTAAAATGGGTGGTGAAAGCCAAACACATTCTGGCTAGGCTTATAAATGCCCTAGGGCAGATAGCCTAGTATGAACCTATGAACCTATGAACCTATGAAGTAAATTTATGCAATGAGTTTCATACTGAGTGGCAGAATTCGATCATTGTGCACTACAAGATATTTCATGCAGCATAAAATCTAGATCACCATGCATTCCATTTATCCTTGTTTTTTCTTCCAGTTTTATATTAATGCTTTCAATTAATTTCAGTGGGACAAGGGACTTATGAATTTTTTTTTTTATCAGTAGTGTTGTAGGTGTTTTATTAATGGCCAGTCTCCGGGAGTTTTGAAGTATGATTTTCTTTCTAGTTTAAAGATGTTTATTACAGTCTGTTAGCTCTAGGACCAATTTGCCATTAATGCATTTATTTTTAATTGACATATACATATACTTCATTTGTAATTTTTTGGAGTCTGTAGGACATTTGGTATGTGATACATAAAATATCTTGCATTATACATGGAGGGAATATGTTTTCTGATGAGTCACAAAGTTAAGGATCATACACTGAGTTTCCTAGTTCTATAGTACCAGATATTACATAATTGCGCAAACTTGACTCTTACATATTGCACATAGCTATTTATCATTTGTTTATGTTAGTTAAGAATTCAAAAGGCTATGATAATTGGAAAAGTTTCTACTGAACATGTATTTATGTATTTGTGTTGTTTATGAGTGGACTGCTTCATAAGTAGGTTTACATTCCAGTTACAGTAAACATGTTTCTTTGTTTTAATAGCACATCACTTATTTGGCAGATCATAATTTTGTGAGGGCTATATTAGGATCTGTTAGCTTAGGACTTTACTTTATTTTGAGATTAGATAGCTGGACTATGATATGATATGTTGGAAATGCCATTTTTGACTGGCTTCTTATGGTCTCCGTTTTCTTTTCTTTTCATTTTTTTAAATTATGTATGTATGCATGCATGCATGTATTTATTTTTCTATCTTAACTTGTTTATTCTTATATACATAGTATGCATACATTTAATTCCTAGGAGATTATTAAGATGGACAGTATTATTTATTTTGGTACATGAATTTTACTTGTGTGGAGAATAAACTTGTCTTTTTTTCATTGTAGTGAAAGGAAAATATAGTAATGTTCTATTTTTATTATTGTCTATTATAAACTATTTTATTTACTAATAATAAATTTCAGTTCTACAGGGTTGATTTAAGAAGGCAGTATTGTTTGGGGAGGATTTATTTGAATGGGATTTTTGCATGCTGTGTGAAATTACTGTTTTTTGTATGCTTTAGTGAATGTGAAGTATTGACTTGTATTTCACTTTTCTAAATTTTGTTTTGCAAATTTTTGATAAACTAAATGTGTCTATGTTGGTTTAATATTTAGGTACACCATTGTCTATGATTTATGAGTGCAATCTGAAAACATGTTTGCTCACTTTTAGCAAGTAATATAAGTACAGTGGGCTTAATGGAATTTTTGCAGCTTTGGTGATGTGGAAGGGGATGTTTTTATACTACTGGCGATGTGCTAAAAATGTAGATAAATACAGATGATATTTTAAAAGTGTTAATAGTTTATCTACTCAGTGTTCCAAGTGTGTATTTTTATCTGGCCATTTATCCACAGTACACAGTTAATTTAAATGTTTGATGACACAAAGTGGTGATATATACTTGTTGTCACCACCATACATACAAACATACATACAGACGTGTTTACATATATTTCAAGCACAAGCAAAAACAATTTTCCCTAATATAAATGTCCAAGCTATTCTTAAAAATATCTAAACTAGTGCTTGTTTTAAAGTAACTTGGTAGTCTATTACATGCATCATCTATTTTCTAAGAGAACCAATTAACACACTTCTCATTCCTATAGAATCTTCTGCATAGGTTGTCTGATGTTTCTCTACTATTCTCTGATAACCCAAACATTCCCAGAGATAGTTGTTTTTATTGCCCTATACACCTGAATAAGTTCTCCTCTTAAATATCTGCATGAGAGACTGTACAAGTTCAGATATTTTAGACTTTCATAATAACTTAAATGTTCACATCCATGGAAGCCCTTGGTATACTTCCAGTTTATTCTTGATTGTCTTCTTATAAGGTTTCCATATTGTTATTCCATACTCATGTTTGGTGTAATTTATCTAACAAACAATGATTTTGTCATTTCTGATTTCCTAGACTTTAAATCTTTCTAAACAACATATAGTTCTATAACTATCATTAACTGATCAGTTGATAAGATTAGAAAAATTCAAAGCTTGATCTACCCATACACCCACGTCCTTAATTAAATCTACAGTTTCAGTCACTGTGTGCTACATTAGGTATTCAGCTTTCAGTTGTTTATGTCTACCAAATTGCATATGCTTAGGTTTTGATGTATTTATCAGCATGTTATTCTTCTCTGCCTAAATAGACAATTTAGTCCAGTTCTTTTCCATACATGACCTACCTGTTTTCAAGTTATCTTCATACAGACTGCAGAACACTTCAGATGGAAACAATAGATCTGAAAGATATACCCCGAGATTCAGCAAACTTCTGTGCAGGAATAGTTTATTTCTGCATGGAAGGAACCAATCCCATACAGCATGGCAGCGTGCCATGCATATTGCTGTTAAACGGACATGGATCTGTGTATGAGTGCAGGGGGTGTGTCTGAGAGCAGAGCTATCAACAATAGACATGCCCCCTCCAAACCAGAATTGCCGTTTATCAATATAAAATGAGTGAGAATGTCCATAATACCCCCAACCCATCAGGGAAAGAAATCTTGTCAAAGCCATAAGGAGCATTCGTCCCTACCAATGCAAAAGCTGAAAGAATAAGAGATGTAGCATAAGCACATAGTGCACACCTCCCAACCCGTCAGAGTAAGGAATGTGGACAAAGCCATATGGGACAATCGTCCCACAAAGCAGAAAGTTGATAGAATAACAGGTTCAGCATTAACAGGGATATTCTGAAGGGTACAAATAAAACACAACAAATATATATATTTTTTTAAACATGCAATAAAGTTTGTGTGCCCATTGCTTAGCTACGGTTAGTCCAGCTTAAACAGCACAACACGTTAAATAGCAAGAGACATGCAACATAAGCAGTACTGCAATAGTATAGTAGTTAGAGCATATGCTTTGCCAGCAGCCCTTCTGGGTTTGATCCCCACTATAACCAATTTGCATTTTACATGTGAAAGGAGTACATAAACATTTTTTTTTTATAATTAGCTACTAAATAACATATATTTGTTAACCAGAGTACTGTAGTAAGTCCAGATGTGAGGTGTCAGTTTAATAAATTTGTGAAACCTCCATATAAACACAAGTACCCCATACAGTATAGTCACACATGAATAAATGTAATGAAAGCACATTGTGGGATTGTTAGGGACAGTAAACAAATTTATAGTATGTAATGAAGGATAAATCAATCCCATACAGCAGATAGCTTATAAAATAAAAATTAAGCAATGCTAAGCATTGCACAGCTTTGCTGACCAGGTGTAAGCATTATGTATGTATGAATACTAAGCAATGAATAGCTCAGCTAAGTGGATTTGTCCATTGGTAAGCAATGCTGAACCTGCCACTTTAAGCACTGCCAATCTTAGCTAAGCAGGTTTGCCCATAGCTTAGCTTAGCTCAGCATATTCAAAACTGTTCAATCACGGCAAAGGGTGGGAAACCGGCCATAGTTAAAGGAAACCTCCGAGCTAGAACTAAAAATATATGTATTTTTCAGTCTATCTTTGTTTCCAGACCTATTTTAACACCTAAAATTGACTCTAAGTGCTTTATTTGCAATTTTAGCCTGTTTACTACAACATGGCTACCGATGGGGCTTGCTATATCAATGTGATCTACTTCTCCTTCAAGCCTTTCTCTTTCCCATAAAGCATTTCAAGTCTCCTTTCTGTGACTCATGCCAGACATAAGGAAGTAACTGTGAATTCCCATGGCATTGACATATAATGGGAAATCTGTGACTCACTGTCAATTTGTATTCCTTCTGTGGTAGGCCTGCTTCTTTTCTGTTGCTAATCACCCTCATTTATGTTTAGACCAGAGCTTGCTTTACAGAATAATTTGAAGTTATCTAGCAGCAGACAGAGTTGTAGCTAAATTGGATACCTTTTTTCCAAGTGTTCTTTTGTAGTCCAGCATGAATTGACAGACCCCTCCTCCCACACTACTGCAGAAGTGAGAAAAATGTCACTGCAACTGACAGCTCACAATAGAAAGGAAGGGAGTGCCATTTCAAATGTCTTCCCCTCAGCCTGCAGAATCATTTGTTAGGCAGCAGCAGAAAGATTTATGTAAAAAACTTCAAATTAAATTTCATAAAACAGTTGAGGATAATTTTTGATTATTTCATTATGTATACTTTTTTATTTCCTCCTTATTTCTACAAGACATTATTATGTTAACTTATGTTTGTTTTACAATCTCTTTGAGGAACATTAGCCTAGCGACATGTTGTTTTTTGTATTTTACATGACATTTTCATCATCTCCACACATTTTGAAGGACTGTAAAACAAAAGACAGCAAACCTGTGTCTATGATGCTGGCACAGTAAAATTATGTACTGAAAACTCACTGTTTTCTTTACTCCATGCAGTGAAATTAATTTTTTTTGGGGGGGCGGGCTACTAATTATTTTGTGCATGTATGTAACACTTGCATAATGCATATAACTGAAGCATTTGGGAGCTTAATATGATCTTCTCTAATTCAGCTGAAACTATTTAGCAATCCTTTAGTCCTTTATTCATATTAGTAAATTTACTTTGAGGCCCTCCCTGCCTTTCTTTGTGCATATTTCAAATCTTACTGCTCCACTGGTCATATATCTAGCTGTTAATTGGCAATAGACACTACTCAGCCAAACACAGTTATTCATATTTTTCACATTACTAATTTGACTTAGGTCTTTTTAAAACAACAAAAGAGATGTGCCATTCACAGAAAACACCACGTAAGAGGGTTTACACCCTTCACTCAAATAAGGATTGCAGCATCCAATTTGCAGTTGTACTAACTAAACTTGTCAAGTCAGACAGTAAGCACACCGGAGTAATACTACTGTCAGTGTCATGAATACAGAATGACAAATTTGACTCCATAATTTTCCTGTCTAAGTTATTATAAGTCACTGTACCAGGCAGTGCTGTGTGCCCTTTTGGCAATACTGCACATCTTACTCCAAGTTCTCCTAAATATTGCCACTGGAGATCCAAAAGCACATGTCACAGCGCTCTCCCCTTTGTGTAAATGTGTGTAGGCCCTACAAATTACTTAAGGATACCTAAAATACATAAAATACATGTATCACATCACACAAACCCCTTTGCCATCAAATTGGTGACTGCTGCATAATGTTGCACTGTCTCACACTGTGCATCAGACATTAGTACATGTTCACACAAGTTACAGTGTGTCAAGGTTACCAGCTATCATCATCTGCACAGGTGACAGGGAGCACACTGTACAAAGGCTTGGACTATAAGCACTGTTAGGAGGGCATAACTGCCACACAGGATTTTGAACATTGTGATTCCTGTGCCATGTCACCACCCACTTGCTACTCAGGCTCATGTCTAACAATGAATACCTTCTCAGTGACTGTGCAAGAGTGTCTATGGAAACTGGTCCCTGCTAGTTACATAAGCTCAATGTATTTTTGGTTTACAGTACATACTTCATACATACAACGGCTTTGCTTAGTATGATTTTTGCCTTTATCCCTGTGCATGGCCTAATCTAATTCAGTGCCCTGCTGCAACTAACATACTATCTGTAATACCAAGGTCTCACAAATACAAATAATGATGCAATTACATATATGAAATAGTCTTGAACACACAAAATCATGCTCAACCAGCAATATACTTATCCTATTGGTGTGCCTCCATTCAGTGTGCCAAAATAAGGATACAAGCTAAATGCCAAAAAGTGCATAGTCATCCCCTTTGGAAAAAAACAAAGTACCTACAAACTACCACATAGGTGGTAGCCTCCTAAATACAGAAGACGTAATAAGGGATCTAGGGATCCAAGTAAATAGTAACCTCTCCTTTAATAATCACATTACCAAAGTGGTTAGAAAATCTTTCTATGTGGCCCACCTAATAACAAAAGGGTGTGCATCCAGATTGAAAGTGGTCTTTGGGTCCCTCTGTGCATCAATCATCAGACCCATCATAGGGTACAATGCCCCATTTGGTATGTACCTTACAAGACACCTGCAACAACTGGAAAGACCACAGAGGTACCTCACCAAGAGGATCACTGGCCTCAAGCAGATACCCTTTGCAGCTCAACTGAAGAAACTCCAACTGTACTCAGTTGCATACCATCCTCTCAGAGGTGATCTCTGCCTGACATACAAGGCCATGTCCAACCCAGAATTGATGGACATGCTCCACCTAATGAAAACCATATCCCCTCGAGCCACATGCTCCAGGGATCTAAACCTCACCAGAACAATAAATAGGATGTGCTGGAGGGATAGATTCCTGTCCCAGAGACTTCCCATGCTCTGGAACAAGATTCCAATCTACATTAGGCAGAGCTCCTTGCTAACCCTCTTCAAGAGAAAGCTTGACAGAGTGGATGGGAAACAGAAAGTTTACCCCAGGCATTACTTCAATGGCTCTGCTGGACAGAGGCACAGGGAACAAATCTAAGGGGGTGGCAAAAGCCAACACATTCCTGCTAGGCTTATAAATGCCTTCGGGCAGATAGCGTAGCACCTACCTATGGACATATGAACCTATTAAAAATAAATGTTAATAAGCAAGAGGCTTCCTCTAGGTACATATGAAAAGAATAGAAGGTAGAGTGTGAAACTGATAAGTTAACCTGTAAGTGCCAAAAGGAGACCAAGGAAGAAATGAAATTCTAAATGACAAGTTCACATCTGTGTTCATTATAGAATCATACAGCCTAGTCCAAATCCAGGAAGATGATAACAGGTTCAGGATGGTCAGATGAAAAATGTAGTAACAGGAGATGGGAAGGGAACTAGAATTTGAAGGAGGATAACATAAAGGGACTAGAGGGAATTTTCAGCACAGATCCTAAAACTGACTTCAAAGTTTTTGGATTAACCTCTGAAAGAACTATATAGCAGTAATTTTGAGGAATTTGTCAATATATGGGATAAGATACAAGTAATTCCGGTGCTTATGTACAAAGCTGGCACAATGGGCAACCTAGAACATGACAGACCATTGTGTTTAACTTCAGTGGTCAACAAAGCCATGGCGACATTCTTATTTTTAAACATACATTACTTCTGGTGAAGAATGGACAATTTCTGAGTTCCATTATGCGGTTCACAGTGGCAGACTGTCAAGCTAAGATTTCCTAGCTCGATGACAGGGTCAGTAAGAAATAAGATGGAAGCCACCATTTATGCCAAAAAACATAATTATCTCACCAAATTAGAGATAAATATATATGCACTATTAAAATATAATGAATCAAAATAACGCATATTACAAGAGCTAAAAATAAATTCATTCTGTGTGTAAGCTTCTGAATTGATTCATGTTCCTTAGATTTTGACTCTGGAATTTAGTTATATGGCTATTACAGATTGAGTAACAAAGCATCCTGTCAGTGTATGGCTACCTAAGATGTAGTAACTCTAATCATCTTATTATAGCCAATTTATGTCCGAGTAATGCCTCCAGGTGCATCTGCAGTTAACTACTTATGCCACTAGGCTTTAGACTAAATGCAATTGGAATTTCCTTAAATAATGTTGTGCATGATAAAAGGTAAATGCCAGTAACAGCTAAAACAATTTCAAAGGTGTTGAGATCTGTGGTTCCATTGTCGCTGTTGCTGTGTCTCAAGAAGGATTCTGAAAGAATCAGGATGCAACATAAGGAACCTGCACACTTTGTCTTGACTGGCAACATGTGGACAAATGCCAGGTCTGAAACTGATGTTCACCCGGGTGAAATCAAACATGTGGTAGTCACAGGTATGTCCAAATGTACAGACCTTGATGTACCACTCGCCCGGCCGAACAATAGGGCCACGATCAGCTGTATGCACACTGCCAACATGTGTCACATCGCAAACATACTCAAGTGTCTCACCAGTAGGCAGTGTTATGAGATGAATGATGAAATGAGCACAGAAACTACAAGCCTATGAGTCTGAGTAGTCTAATATGCAAAGCAAAAGACTGACTTCACTGGGAAATGTTCTGTTCAAAGACACTGGACACAAATTGAATTTCCCTTAGTTAAGAGAAGGCTATGTCTACTTAACTTGTATTTTTTTCTGAAATGCACTTAGGCAATGCATGCAGGGGAAACGGTGCACACAGTAACACCAACCTGGACCTGGCTAAGACATTTGATATAATATCCCACTCAGGTAAAGCTGACAAAATCAATGACTTGGCCATAAACCGCTACATATCTCACTGGATTGCAAGCTTTCTCACAGACAGGACTCAGGAAATCATGATTGTTGATACCATGTTCACTAAATGACCATTCACAAGCTAGGTACCTCAGGGCTCCATGTTGAGATCACTCCTATTTGTCGTATACTTCTGAGACGTAAAGTCTAAGCAAGCTTGCAGATGAATGGATAATTGGGATATATAACAGATTCTCCCATGACACAAACATCTTACAAGCAGGTTTACCACAACTAACTCATTCCAAAGCCATGTACTATAACTCATTGGCAAGAAGTGCAACATAGTGCTTTTTGGCTAAACTGCTACCCAGGCTAAGTACTCTTTGACTAAGAAATCCCTAAGAGATGACACAGTATCCAAGGATCTGGGAACATATATAGATAATGACATGGCCTTTGATCAACCTGTGTCCACAACAGTAGGACAATCATCCTATGTCGCCCAACTTAGAAGTTAGGGCATGGCATCCATGTCAAATTAAGTCATAGTCGCACCATTTTGTGACCTTATTGGATCGGTCTTTGAGTATAATGCCCCCTTTCACATGTACCTGATCAGACTTATGCAACAGTTGGAATGCCCCCAAAGGGTGACATGAATAAGACATGTTGGTGAGATAGATGTGTCTCATAGTATTTCCATGCTCTGTACCAGGATGCCCCTCGATGTGAAGCAGAGTCTCTACAACCTAACACCACTCTAAGTATTCAGCTGTGGTACCACCTTTATCTTTTATCCAACTGGTGGATACTTTGTTATAAAAAAAGAGCAGTCCGGGTCTAAACTGTCTGCAAACACAAACAACTAAAGTTAACTTTGAGTATGTGTCTACCGGTATGAGCAAATATTCATTATCCCCTGGAGAGCACTCTGCTTTGGCTTGTAAGCAGCCCCCATCCCACACACACACACACACACACACACACACACACACACACACACACACACACACACACACACACACACACACTCATCTTACATACTACCAAAACTCCATCATTCCCCCACTCAATCACTACCACTGTACTACTACTCACACCACCACTCCTGTCTCACCCTCACTCAGCTCCCCTCCCACCAATTCAAGAACCATCCCTATGCACCCCACACATATTCTATCAACTAAATTACTCAAACAAAAAGCATCCCTACAGCTCAATATAGTAACCCTCTCACCATACCTATTATCCACAGACATATCATAAAATTTCCCTAGTAAACAAAAACATTCAAAAACTGAGAAAACTAATAACCTCAGACATCCACCCCAACACTGGCCCTACCATCGCCAACAACACTGCTCATAATCAGACTAGAAACCACAATTTCTCCCAAATCACAGCCAATAGAAAGCCAAGTGACTTCCTTCTACTAAGCGTAAATATTAGAAGTATATCCAACAAGGTCCATGAACTCCATGCCACCATACACTTGTACTCCCCAGATATAGTCATCCTGACAGAAAACTGGCTAAAACCTCACATTAACAGCGAGCAAATCCTCCCTACCGGTTACAGCATACTGACAGTAGACCGGCAAAACAAGAAAGGAGGCGCTGTATCTATAATATTTAAACAGCAATTAAACATCCAGATCTTAAATTCTTCAGCTCCACAAATAGGCAATGAAGAAATAATATATACCAATCTCAAAATAAACAAAAACAAAACCATCAACATAATTGGATGATACTTCCCATCTGGCCAAAACATCACTCCACTAGACAAACTCCTCAGCTGGCCTACCCACCATCTCCCACAAGAAACTATAATTTTAGGTGATTTCAATATTGACTGGCAATCCTATTCTGGCAACCAGCCAACCCATCACTTCAATCTTCATGGCTTCACCCAACTAGTCCAGTCACCAACCAGGATAAATAAAAACCAACAAGCACACTAACCTGGACTGGGTACTAGTCAGTAAGATCCCCCAGTCATATATAACAGGCAGCTTATCAGATAGCCTCAGTGATCACTCCACAACATTCCTACTCAAAAAAACACCTATACCAATCTAAACCTGTCATCTTCTGTAATTTATGTCAAAAAATAAACTTTAACCCACACACATTCTTCTCATCCCTCAAAGAATGTAACTGGCACCCTCTGAAGTACCTCAGTCTTGATGACGCAGTGGAATTTTTTAATACTACCTTCCTGAGGCTCCATAATTACCACGCCCACATAATACTTATAGGTAAGATTATGCCATCCATGTTCAAGGAAGTTATAGTTCCACCCTTTCTGGCCCTTATCATGGCCATCATGGAGTACAATGCCCCCTGTGGCATGTATCTGAGCAGACACTTGCAACCATTGGAATACCCACAAACATTTCTCACCAGGAGAGTTCAGAGCATGAATACTCTGTCCTACACTGATCGCCTAAAGGCTCTGTCTGTATTCAGTCCCCTGCAGACTGCTGATAAGGGACCTTTGCCTGACTTACAGGGCTTCATCAGTCTCATCCCTGATGGATCTGTTGCAAATGGGCAAAACAGACAGCACCATAACACTAGATCCAGGAATCAGAACTTCACTTGTGACATAAGCAGGACAAGCTGGAAAGACACATATATGTGTCCCAAGGGATCCTCACACTATAGAATAAGCTTCTCATCCATGTAAAACTGACCCTTTCCAAATGAAATCTTGACAACTGGATGGGAAATCATAAATTTACCCCCCATTCTCACCCGCATGTCTCTTATGGACAGAGACTGTCAATAAGAAAAGTATTATCTTAACACCCACCCCACAAATCCTTAGTTAACTCCCTACTAACATGCCCCCCCCCCCCAGTATGGATGTCCAGGACACTCTGGACCCAAATGGTTAGGGGTGAGCAGCTAGGCTTGTAAGGGCCCTAGTGGTCGTTAACCAAGTAACAACCTATGAACCTGAGTTACTTGATAGATAGTAAATTGACTCACAATTACAACCTAGAAATTTCAGGTGAGTGGCTATATCTCTAGTTCTGACACCAGTGGAGTACCACATAGCACTCCCCATGTCTAGTTATTAGTGCCACAGACAGCAACCCACTACCACTAGTATCAGAACTGAGGTACCTAGGGATCTTTTTCTTACCAACAGTGCAGACTACAGGAGCAACATATGTTAAAATAGCAAAGACAGTCAGCAGAGAGGGATAGACTAAGGCAGCATGTACTGTATGCAGACCTCCTCAATCTGGATGTTGAAAAATCTCTTAAATGTGGAGCCCCATTGGTTTTGGATTTTTCAAAAGAAAGTCCTTTAATGTTTCCTCAACAAAAAAACATCTCTGGTTTCAGTACCCCCAGATATTCTGATAGAGTAAAAAATCTGTTCCTCTACAAAGCATCCTACAAATCCCTGACAGGGTCATGTCCACTACAGTTCTCATGCTATGAATGACCTAGCACTCTAAGAACACCTTCATCACAATGAAACTGGTTGTGAACCTGCACTATCACATCAATGATTCCAGATGGCATGACAAGTACCTTACCCAGTGCATTCCACATTTGTAAAATAGAATGACTTTACATATCAAGCAAAAAGTATTTACCTTGAAACCTTTAAAACCAATGTGGATATCTATAAGAATTCAGGACAAAATTTCAATCCTTGTACCTCTTTATTCTCCCTTCTTCACTTACTTCCTTACTTCCATCAAATTCTTTTCCATGACATTCTCTCTAAATATACCATAACCGTGTTTTTCCCTTACTTCATATTGCAATTCCTGTTTGTAATAGACTAACTTACCTATAATTTCTCTACAAACTGTCTAAAACGTCTCTAAATATTAAATGACTGTCATATAACCTGTATTGATTCTTAACCAATGTTTTTATTTTATCACTAATTTATTGTAATTATTTAAACTGCAGATGTTTTTGTTTTATCTTTGAAGATTATATTTTCCAGCAGGGAAAACTACTAATGGGAGTCTGTGTATGTTATGTACTGTCTGGTAATGGGAGTCTGGGTATGTTATGTACTGTCTGGGAGTCTGGGTATGTTATGTACTGTCTGGGAGTCTGGGTATGTTATGTACTGTCTGGGAGTCTGTGTATGTTATGTACTGTCTGGTAATGGGTGTCTGGGTATGTTATGTACTGTCTGGGAGTCTGGGTATGTTATGTACTGTCTGGTAATGGTAGTCTGGGTATGTTATGTACTGTCTGGGAGTCTGAGTATGTTATGTACTGTCTGGTAATGGGAGTCTGGGTATGTTATGTACTGTCTGGGAGTCTGGGTATGTTATGTACTGTCTGGTAATGGGAGTCTGGGTATGTTATGTACTGTCTGGGAGTCTGGGTATGTTATGCACTGTCTGGTACGATACAACAAACAAACAAAAAAAATGTATTACTTAGGTCAGATGTACTTCGGAATACATTTTTTCAGCCAGTTTAGGTCAAAATCATTTCATCACAAATCATCCTCATACCCAAATTTGTCTCAGCATAGGCCACAGCTGTAGTAAACAATATCATTAAATGACAAAGAAGAACATTCACAGGTTGGAAATATTTAAATGTGTGCAAACTGGTCTCTGTACAATACAAAGACAAACTGTTAGCACATCATTTGAGCTTGCATCTACCATCACCACCAGTTACAACACAACACAAAAAGGCAGTCAGAGGTGGGGGGATTCACAGCTGGGTTTCTCTGAAGGTACTAAATGTCTTTAGTAACCCTCATGCATCTTGTTACTGAAGCCTTGCTAATAAATATTTAATTTTGTGTGTGTGTGTGTGTGTGTGTGTGTGTGTGTGTGTGTGTGTGTGTGTGTGTGTGTGTGTGTGTGTACACATGTATGTATTTATCGATGTATTTCATTTATTTATTGAAACTAAAAAGTAATTCACTTTCAGTCATAAACCATAAAGGTCCAATACACAAGCCCACACTTACCTCTCGTCCCGCCTGAATTTGGGGGAACACCTCTAATTTGTTCTCAAACTTTTGTTCCATCCATTCTAAATTCTGAAGTTATTTTGAGATAACAGCACCAGTAAAAGTATCTAATATGGAGGGTTTTCCCTAATTATTTTTGTCTATAACTCTGGGGCTAAATATTGAAAGATATGACACACAACATGCACACATACACACACACACACACACACACACACACACACACACACACACACACACACACACACACACACACACACACACACACACTGTTGTTAACACATATGCAGCTATTTACCACATTAGAGGAGTGGGCCACATTTTTCCTATTTTAAGGCTTTTTACAGAACAAAATCATGTTTATTACGGTCCTTTGCAAAAACTATTTACGAATAAACAAATTAGTACACTCAGAAAACAAATAAAATGAGAAAACGTACACACACACACACACACACACACACACACACACACACACACACACACACACACACACACACACACACACTCAAAAATAATAATTATCATCACCATAAAGAATGTCATAAATGAAGATCCTTAACATGCCTGTTCCCCAACCCTAAAGCCCCAGTTGCTCCTTATACCTGCATTCCACTTCCCCTCCCATTCTAGATCATTCCCTAAACCTAAATTACATTGCACCTCATGCTCTCTGTGGTTCAGTAAACCTAAAATTCCCATCCCCCCTAACCATAGCATTCTCATCACTTCTTAAACCTAAAATCCCCTTCCCACTCTGGTCTATGATCTGTCTTTAAACTTGGAATCCCTATCCCCAACCACAAAATACTCATCGTTTTGTGAAACATAAAATCCCTGTACCCTCCATAACCATAACATTTCTATTGCTCCCTAAACATAAAATCCCTGTCCTACTCCATAACATTGTAGCCCCTACTCCACTCCTTTTTCCCCTACCTAAATCTAAAACACCTTCCCATCTCCCTTAAATCCACTTATGTGGTCCACGCCAAACACTTGCTTGCATCCAATTCCTAGGAAGAGAGCAGATGGTGCAGCAGCTGTGTTTGAACTCACATTCAAGTGTAAGCATGAGCAGATGATCAGATGGGTTTACAGCCACTTGAGTCCCTGTCTGCATGTTTCTGACATTCAAGCTGTCGGGACACCCAGTACACCAGACGTGTTCAATGAACCCCTTCATATGCTATGAACAAAGTGAGGAGCAATTGGCCACAATACAGAATGCCACAATCATGAACTAATATTATGAAATGCTTGGCAATAGGAATGTGACAATAGGCATGTCTTAGATCCAGCTTTACCATGAAAGGTAGTAGAGGGAATAGTAGTACAAGATAGTGAAGGATAACATATTGAACTTCAAAGTGTAAACAAAAGGGTTTAGACCAGAAAGATCTAGCACTGGTTCAAGGATCCTTTTGGTTTGAAAACTAGAGTGAATTTACGATTCCCCATCCATTAATCCAAACTCTGTTTGAAAAGGGTCATGGAAGGGCTCTGTTTTACATGAATAGGAAGTCTGATTCAGAGAAGGGGTATTCTCTGAGACACATATTTGTCTCTCCCACATATTTTGCTCATTTCGTAGATCACGCTTAGATCCCTAGATTGGGTGACCCTTGTGCGGTATGTTTTGTGAATGTGTAACAGTTCCATCAGGGATGGATTTGTGGACACCTTCTGTTTTAGGCATAGATCACCCCTTAACAGTGGGCACCACAACAGGATAGAGTAATAGATATCCACATTAAGGAGAAACCAGTGGAACAGGAAGCAATTGGTCAGGTGCCATATGAAGATAATTTGGAGCCTTCCACAGCAAACCAGTATAAATGTTCACTTGAAGCTAGTCAGCAGGGGAAGGAACAGGAAACTCTGATACAGTCAACGTTGAGGAGAGATGGGCCAGTGAGTTCCCATATGATAGATCAATGGACAGCACAGGATGATATTCATGAGAATGTGTCACAGGAAGATGGTATACGACCTTCTATAGAATGCCCAAAGGAACTGGAAAACAAGGGATGTGCCTTTAGTATAGAAGAAAATGAGGCAAGAGAATAATTGCTTGATTTAATAGACATAGACAGATATATCAAGATCAATAAAATAAATAAACTGCAAAAGGTTTATAAAACCCAAAAAGTCAGAAGTCGTATAAAACAAATGAACACAGTAATTAGGACTGTTCATAGAGATCCATGTAGTGCAACAGAAGTAAACAGGATATATTACTGTGCAGCTAAATTAATAACTGATAAAAGTTCTACCACAAGAACACAGGGTAATGAGGGAAAGGAAGGACTACAAAAATAAAATTGCCAAAGATTCAAAAGACAACCAGAAGGCATTCTATAACTGTCAAGAATTTAAATTTTATTTATTTTTTTTTATTTTTTATTTTTATTTTACATTTGTTGACCGGGCTAGTCTAGCTGGACATATTTCCATTTTCAATAGAGGCCCGGGGAGAAAAGCTCCTCACAGATATACAAAGTATAAAAATATTGTTACAAGGTAAGTAAAGGATTAATAAACAATAAAACAGATGTTTTTTCATGCTAGATATAAAGTAGCAATAAACAGAATATTACTTAAGGAAGCTAAAAACAGTTGTAGTACAGGAGAGTTACATACAATACTTCACATCAGGTACAAGAATTTAAACAATAGGTTAGAGTTTAGCTAGTAACAGTCTTATCTACAGATTAAGGAAGCAATACTTCACATAAGGTACAAGGATTTAAGCAATAGGTTAGAGTTTAACTAGTGACAGTCTTATTTACAAGACTAAGTGTTTAGAAGAGAGGAAGTTAGGTTAGAAGAGGAAGAAACAGGGGTGATGAGGGTGGTTAGTCAAGGTTACTACAAGGGCAAAGCCAGTGCTTTTGGAGGTGTTTTTTAAATTCTGGTTTGAAAAGTGGCAAGGGTGTTATTAGAGTTAGTCCATTGGGTAGCAGGTTCCAGTTTTTTCCTGCTGTGTTGGTAAACAGAGAGTCACCAGCTGCATTATTAGACTTTGTTAAGCTAGCAAGGAGTTTGTTAGAAGAATGTAGGGAGTTCAGCTTATTGTATGGGACTAGGAGTTTTGAGAGTATAGGGGTATTATTGGGTTGGTGAAATATCTTGTGGGCAATTGTGAGTTGAGGGATTTTCAGATGGTTTTGGAATTCAAGCCAGTCGAGTTGCCTGAGATTAGAGCAGTGGTGGGTTCTAAAGGGATTGCCAGTAGCAAATCTGGCAATGTTATTATAGGAAGTTACTAATTTGTTAAGGTTAGTTTTTTT
The DNA here is from genome assembly GCF_019279795.1 of Protopterus annectens. Lineage (NCBI taxonomy): Eukaryota > Metazoa > Chordata > Ceratodontiformes > Protopteridae > Protopterus > Protopterus annectens. Next base: position 1,053,131,088 of record NC_056741.1, on the reverse strand, counting down.
AAAGTTGGTAAATACATGTGAAGCATACAGAAGGGATGAAATTAGATGGGAGTGAGCGCTCTTGGCTCTAGCTGTTGAGGTTAAAAAAGGTTTTATTCTATATAAGGAACCTATTTTTCTGTTGACTATTTTAATGGTGTTGTTTATATGGTAATCAAATGAGTGATTATTGTCAATGGTAATTCCTAAATGTTTAGTGGTACAGTCTGGGAGAATAACAGTGCCATTATTTGAAGAGACTGAGAAATCTAAGGGGGGGGGGGGCTAGTAGTGGGTGTAAAGAGAAGGAGTTTAGTTTTTTTAGCATTAAGTAAGAGGCAACATTTGGTAAACCATGTTTCTACAGTGTTGAAAACATTTTGAGTAAGAGAATGTAGTTCAGATGGAGAGGTTGCTGAACAAATTAGTGTGGAGTCATCTGCATATTGAATACAGGTGGCTTCAGGGATTGCTACATGGAGATCATTAATAAATAGTGAGAAAAGTAGTGGTCCTAGAATGGAGCCCTGAGGTACCCTGATGGTGACAAGTAAAAAGGATGAGATTTGATTTTCCCAGCGGACTGCTTGTTGTCTGTTGCTGAGATACGATGTAAACCACTTAATGGGCAGAGAGTCAAAGGAAAGAGATTCAAGAATATTGATTAAGTGGCTATGGTTAACCATGTCGAAAGCTTTAGAGAGGTCGATAAAGAGTGCAGATGAGAGGATGTTGTTGTTACGGTTTCTATTGATGATATCTATGAAGGATAGAAGGGCAGTAGTGGTACTATGTGATGGCCTAAAGCCATGTTGACAGTTTGCTATTAAGTTATGTAGAGAGAGATGATGTAGAAGTTGTTGGTGAATGCATTTTTCCATAATTTTAGCTAAGGGTGATAGGAGAGCAATTGGCCGATAGTTAGAGTAGTCATTAGAGTTTCCACCTTTATGTAAGGGGATAATGTGGGAGATTTTCCAAATATCTGGGATGGTTCCTTTTTGGATTTACATATTTATAAGGATAGATATAGGGTAGGCAATTACTTTGGCTGCTTTTTGGAGATATTGGGAAGGAAGTTGGTCAGCAGATGGAGTACATGGCTTAAGTTTGTGAAGAAATTTATAGATGAGAGAAGTAGAGATGGGTAGTAGTTTAAACTGAGAAAAAGAGTGTGTTAAGTTGCTGGGAAGGCTGGAGTTTTCAGAGATAAGATGACTAGCTAGAGATTGTATAGTCTCAGTGAAGAAAGAGTTAAAGGTATTGGCAGTTTGATGGGGAGTATTTGGATCTGCATCAAGTGGGGTGGGTGTTTGGGACTTCCCTGGGGAAAGGAGCTTATTAATGCAGGACCAGAACTTTTGAGGATTATTTTGATGAGTTTGTTGAAGTTTACAGTAATAGTTTCTTTTGTCTGTGAGTATTGCTTTTTTGTGCTGTTTCTAAGCTGCCTAAATTGTAGAAGATCAGAACTATTTCTATGAGATCTCCATTTAGCCCAGACTTTGTTCCTAAGTAGAATTTGATTTCTAGTTTCATTAGAAAGCCAAGGGGCTGGGTTAGACTGCATTCTTATGGAACGTTTAGGAGCATGCTTATCCAGGATAGATAAGAATAAAGTGTTAAAATACTTTACAGCCTCTTCAAGTGGAAGGGAGTTTAAAGGGTTCCAGTTACATGCTCTAAGCTCAGTTTGGAATAATTCTGCCTTAAAGTGTTTGGTAGAGCGTACTGTCCTAATGATGGGGAGGTTTGGAATATCCTTTTTTAATCTTGTGATGTATGTCAAGGAATGATCACTTAGATCATCTGGTGGAGTTCCTACTTTATAAGTTTGTTTCACATTATTTATGAGTACCAGTCTAAGGTACTCTCTTTCTTATTAGGTTTGTTAATTCTGGTTGTAGAGGTTATGGTTTGGGTAAAGCCATGGAGGTTAATATGAGAGGTAGGACTTTCAGCACTAACACTTTTCCAGTCCATATTAAAGTCACCTAGTATTATTGTTTCTTGGGGGTAGGTAGAAGACACCCAGCAGAATAAATCCTCTATTGTAGTGATATTGTTTCCGGGTGGTATGTAAATGCAGATAATATATAAAGATTTTCTTTGCATGATTTGAAGCTTAGTAATGAGGACTTCTGTGTTGCTATCCTGGGTTGGATTAGATGGTAGGGTAGAGATATGAAGTCCATTTTTAAATAGAATTGCTACTCCACTACCTTTATGTTTTGTTCTGTCTTGTCTAACTATATTATAGCCCTGGGGAATAATTTCATTATCTTTGGTTTCTGGTTTCAACCAAGTTTCAGTAAGACAGAGAATATCAAAGGAGTGAATATCTAGGAGGGCATGAAGGTGAGCTATTTTATTATTGATGCTTTGGATATTAAGATGCCCTATTAGGAGAGAACTATTGAGTTTAGGGAGAGTTGTTTGGATTGTAGGGTTGGTAGGACTAGTGTTGGGGTGGACATCACCATCTTTTAACTCATTATAGCTGAGTGACATCTCCAGGCATTTCTGCAGTTACACCCTACTGCTCCTCTAGGCAACAATGCCTGTTCATATTTGCATTAACAATTCCAAAACCATGTTACATACAAGGTATCGGAAAATTTTATCTTGAAGCATACATGATAGCAAACACAATTGTATTGATATATGACCTCTGTCAATGGGTATTTGTTAAAAATGTAAGGTGATAACTTCAATTTTTAAATGCTGAAGCCACGCCCACTAGGAGTTAAAGGTACACACTCAAAAGAGTTCTACTGGAGGGAATGAGTTAAGGAGGGATTATTTAGTTTTGTTACTGAATAGTTGCCAAGGTAGGTAATGATTTTCAATTTTTTTCTGAGTTTAGGTTATGTTTAATGTGGAAGAGTCTGTGGTATTTGGGTAGAAGGTAACTGGAAGTAGCAGTAATGTTAGAATGTCTATTGAAGGATATTTGTGTGTAGATTGCAGTTTGTTTGTGAGAACGGTTATGATGGAGATAGTGTAGTTTTTCAAAGGAGGTAAGAAGGTAGGTTGAGATGAGGGTAGTTGAGAGTATAATTGTGAGTGTTAGCTTGGAAAGATTAGGGGGAGGTATTTTAGAGGAGATTATACAGTGAGAACTCAAGTATAGGGATGCAAGAGGGAGCAAGATGTGGAGGAGAGGAAGATAAAAGGATACAGGAAGAGGAGAGTGGGGGAACTATGTATACAAGTTGAGAGTAGGAGGAAATATACCTTAGGGAGTGGGTAATTGTGTGTGATTATTAGAAGATGGGGTGTGGTGAATTATGTGGGATGAGGTGATGTATGGGATTGGTTGGGTGATAGTGAGGGTGTGGTTTAAAGAAGTATAAGTGTAGGTGTACTGGGGTGGGTGGGGATTGGGGGTAGGGTAGGGGAGCGGAGTGAGCCCGCAGGGCAAATGGAGCAGGTCACAGCTGAGAGAGGCTGAGAGGCAATCAGTTATGGAGAGAGACCGAAGTCTACAGGCATAGGAAGGGTAAGAGACAAACTGTTTCTAAGTAGCAGAGAAAACAGGTGAGCAGAGGTATAGCTATGCTGGGGAGACAGTTATATAAAACAGTTTAATAGCAAAAAGAGAGATATTTATAGAAAGTGCCAAAGGCAGGAGAGGAGGTTTATACAGCTGGGTAATAGAGAGGGCCAGTAGCAAAAGTAGTGATACTCAAAGGTGTAAATTTATTAGGCTCCCAGACTAACCTAGGATAATTTCCTATTCAAGCAGTCGTGGGATAAGGGGTAAGTACATGAAAAGAGAGTAAAAACACAGCTAGCAGAGTCTAGCTGGTCTATCGAGCTAGTTGGTTTCTACAGCCAGTGAGAGATGGTATTCCAAAACCTAAGATTTGATGCCCTCTACTGGATACAGTGGGGAAAGCATTAACTCCACTAGGATAGTAGGTGGAGGGGGGATAGGTTAATAAAGGATGGTAGGGGGGTAGTTCCACGGGTGTGCTAGCCCTTACAAAATAGTTTTGAATTTAAATGCAGACACCAGAATTTAGAGTTATCACATTCACAAGGTTATAGATTAAATCATACATATACTGTAGGATAACACCTACACAGTAAGGCTGAAAGTGGAGGGTCCAGGTAGATCTTGAGAGGCTTCTAAGTTGAGTTTCCCTACTATTCAGTAGGATATCATTAGCCTGGCAGGGTTTCAAAATGGAGGGACTGGCTGTGTCTCCACACAGGCCTTAGAAGTTACGGTCCACACACCACCCGGAGAGCTAGGGTCTTTTGGCCAGAGCAGAGGGATTTTAAAAATGAGCAATTCTTAGCAGGAGCAGGATTTTAAATGGCAATGCTCAGATCTGCTCTGGGCTACAACAGAATGGCATTAAATATACTGATCCCAAGGATATTACCAATATCCTGGCAGATCGATTCAGTGCAAAATTCACCCCCCCTCTCACCCCCTAAAGGGCCTATCTCAATACAGAAAGATTGCCACATTCCGGTAATAACTGCCACACAGGTAATAAATGCACTCTCCAAAGCTAAGAATACAGCATCCATGGGACCAGATGACATCCCAGGCTGTGTACTACATGAACTACAAAATGAATTGGCACCTCACCTAAGTGTCATGTTTAATCATAGCTTCACCTCAGGCTTCATGCCCACTGAGTGGCACACAGGTACAGTTATCCCACTCTACAATGGGATATCTGCATTGGATCCTGGGAACTACCGCCCCATCAGTCTGACGAGCCTGTTCTGCAAAGCCATGGAACGTATTATCATGGAACTTATAAACAAAGACATTGGCAACCTTCAAACACTGGACCCCACGCAGTTTGGGGTCATGAAGGGCTGATCTTATTTCCTGAACCTAATTGACTTATTCGAATCAGTCTCCAGAGCAGTGGACAAGGGTACGGTGGGCCACACAGCCTGTCTGGACCTCGCCAAGGACTTCAACAATACCCCCCCCACTCTGGAATCATAGATAAACTTACAAAGCTGGGCATTAATCCCTATGTCACTCGATGGGTTGCCAACTGGCTTACTGACAGAACCCACACTGTAAAAGTAGCTGACTCCAAATCCAGCTCCAGACAAGTGACAAGTGGAGTACCTCAGGGTTCAGTTCTGGGACCGCTCTTGTTTAGCATCTACTTCTCTGAAGTACAGGCCAACCAAAAGTGTGATAAGAGACTTAGGGACACAGGTGGACAGTGGTCTCACCTTCGATAACCACATCACCACAATGGTCAGGAAATCCTTCTATGTGGCACACCTCATCACTAAGGGCTTTTCATCCAGAAAAAAGGAGGTCATTGTCCCACTGTACTCATCCCTCATTAGACCCATTATAGAATACAATGCCCCGTTTGGTATGTACCTCTCAAGACATCTGTAACAACTGGAAAGGCAGCAGAAATACCTCACTAAAAGAATCACAGGCCTAAAGCAGACACCCTATGTTGACCATCTAAAAAAACTCCACCTATACTCTGTTGCATATCGTCTACTCAGAGGCGATCTCTGCTTAACATACAAGACCATGTCAAACCCAGAGCTGTTGGATATGCTACACTTAAAGAAATCCCAATCCCTCAGAGCCACACGCTTCAGGGATCTGAACGTTGTCATCACAATGAACAAAACATGCTGGAGGGATAAGTTCCTGACCCAGAGACTGCCCAGACTCTGGAATAGACTGCACATACATGTCAAGCAGAGCACCTCTTTGGCCCTCTTCAAAAGAAACCTTGATGATTGGATGGAGATAGGAAATTCACCCCAGGGATCATGTCAGTCACCCTGCTAGACAGGGGTCTGGGGAAGTAAATACTGTGGGAAGAAATAGCCAGGGAATTGTTATGGCTAGGCTTTTATAGGCCCTAGGGCCGATAGCCTAGTACCAACCTACGAACCTGTGAAGGGTAAAATTGAATGCCATCGTGGAAATATTGAACAGAGAAAATTATAAAGCAATTAAGAACTGTCACTGTTAGAAGACTATAGAAGAATAGATCAACAAAAATGTTAAGAAAGATAGATGCGATAAAAGCAATGCACAGTATTAGAACAGACCAGGATCTATCGTGTACTATCGCAAATAAACTAAAACTTTCAGCACAGGTGGAAAAACTTAGAAGACACAAAGATAAATATAAAGGAAAAGTGCAAAATAAGCAATTCAATGGCCCAAAAAGGTTTTATAGAGAACTGGGCTAAAAAAACTTCAGCTGTACTCAGTTGCATACCGGCTTCTCAGTGGTGATCTCTGCATGACATACAAGGCTATGTCAAACCCCGAATTGCTGGACATGCTCCACCTAAGGAAAACCCAATCTACCAGAGCTACACGATCTAGGGCCCTAAATCTGACCTCAACAATAAACAGGACTTGTTGGAGGGACAGATTCATGTCCCAGAGACTCCCCTTGCTCTGGAATAGGGTCACCCTATATGTGAGGCAGAGCTCCTCATTAGCGCTCTTCAAGAAGAATCTTGATGAGTGGATGGGGAACAGGAAATTCACCCCGGGAATCATTTCTGTGGCCCTGCTCGACAGTGGTGCAGGTAACTAAACCACGTGGGAGGCGAAAGACGAAACATTTTGGCAAGGCTTAATTATGCCCTAGGGCCAATAGCCTAGTACCTACCTATGAACCTATAAGGTAAAAGGAATTGAAAGACAGCCAAAAAAAGAAGAAATAGATACATTTTGGAGAAGTATCTATAAAGATCCTGCAAAACATAACAAAGATGCTAAATGGATAGAAGTTCAGCATTAGTTATTTCCTGCTGTACTTTTACAATATTCACAGATATTTGGATTTAATTTAAAACATTTATTAAAAATTTTACAGCAAAAACACTGACAGCCATTTGAAGAACAAAACATTCTCATAGTGAAAACTGAGAGAATGAGAAATAGAAAACTTCTCTCCCTTTGAAACTCGCATTTAGTGAAAATGCATCCAACAGAACATTAAACTACAAGACACATGCAGGGATTCCCAGTGAAATAGCATATAATGATGCTGTAATGCAAATCTTGACGATGAGATGGGAACTCCTAAAGCTATCCCCTTTATGACTGTTTTTTTCCTCTTGAAGGCAGAAAGCACCCTATGAGGGTGGGTGTAAACAGCTTTGTATACAATCTGAGTATGCAAATGCATGCAATGGCTAATAATTTTCTTTTATTTATTATTTATTTACCAGGAAGGTCGGACTTGAAATGAGCCAACTTTCAGCAGCGGCCCAGGGAGAAATGCTCCAGATGCAGGTCTTTGTAATGTGTGAGGAAACTGGAGCATCCAGAGGAAACCCACACAAATGCAGGGAGGACATGCAGACTCCACTCAGAAGGAACCCCAGCCAAGAATTGAACTGGAGAACCTCTTGTTGTGAAGTGACAACACAAACCACTGCTCTGTTTTATGATCATCATAGGGTATGGGTAGCCAGCCTATGGCCTATAACTATGCATTGCCCTTAGCAAATGATCTCCGTTCTGAATCAGTAGTTACATGTTACTATGAGTTAGAAGTGGAATCCGTTGACTATTAGACTGCTGTGAATTGTATGGCTGTGGATATTCAGAGAGTTCTCTTTGCAAGTATTTTTTTAATTGTGATAGGAAGCCAAATGAAACTATGGACAGTGGTAACAACAGATGCTGATCACAGCAGAACATACATTATTTTAAAATTTTACCACAATCAGCATAGGGGTTCGTATATACCTCTCAACTTGTATGCTCAAGAATTATGGATTTTTCCAAAAATAATGGAGAAAGATATCTGGGGCAATTTTAAATACTACTCTAATTCACTTAAAAAGTTTAACAGAACAACAGGTTTTGCATCAGTATGCATTTCCAAAAAAAAAAAGTATAAAACTCTAATGTCTACAAGTATTGACTTGTCTGTAATCCGCAGTGATTTACCAGGAAATAAGGGGTAGGGCAGGAAAATATGAGCCAAAGTCCAAAACATCATGCAAAATCCCTACATACTTGTCATCTTCTTTGCTAAAGAATTCTGGACATAGCCAAAAATAACAGCGACAAAAATCTGGTATATTTTTTAATATTGCTATAATTCAATGAAAAAGATAACAGAACAATAATTTATTTAGTGCCTGCAGACCCATACATTCCTACACTTTGTAAAGAAACATTCTGGATCACACGCACACACACACACACACACACACACACACACACACACACACACACACACACACACACACACACACACACAATACATCCATCACACAGTGTCCCTCAAAAACATAGGCCTATGCTGAGGCTGTAAAAAATCAATGGTCCCAAACCTCAAACACCTCTAAAGCCTATGAATGGCAACCCCTGGCCTAAGCCTTCTATACAGCACTCATCAGAAGCAAAACCAAACACCACACATAGACTTAAACACAGCAGATCTCCAACAGCAAAGCCCATTAAGCAAGCCATAACACATTAACCCGGACTATTGCTTAGGGGACTTCATTGTACGATACAGATGCCACACTCACCATACCAAACAAGGAGAGGATGATGGTTAGTTGCTTATCTGGAGTCAGGATGCAAGCTACATGCACACTTAAGTCACTACACCACAGTACCATTATGATTTTATCTCTCAGTTTATATACTCTTCAGTCTATATATATATATATATATATATATATATATATATATATATATATATATATATATATATATATATATATATATATATATATATATGGTTCCCTATCAGAAGCCTGAAACACTATAAGCCTGAAAATCAAAATCCTGAAACCAAAAGCCTGAAAATTCAAAATCCCGAAAACCCAAAATCCTGAAACTCAAAATCCTGAAAACACAAATAATACTAATATGTCACTATAAAGACACTAATAACTACCAACTGACCCTGACCCTAACCCTAACCCTAAGGTCCGTCACTATCACTCACCTGACCAGCGCCCCTAACCTAACTCACTTAAACGCCCCTAACCTAACATAAAACCAACGACACTCACCTGAACCCAACGCATGACCTAACACCACAGGGCTAACAATAGCAAAGCCACAATGACATCAGTATGTCCATTTTGTGTTTTCAGGATTTTGAGTTTCAGGATTTTGGGTTTTCGGGATTTTTAATTTTCAGGCTTTTGGTTTCAGGATTTTGATTTTCATGCTTATAGTGTTTCAGGCTTCTGATAGTGAACTATATATATATATATATATATATATATATATATATTTTTTTTTTTTTTTAAAGTTGGAAGTGTTAGTAGTTGTTCTGATATTTAATGACAACAAATTCAGGGAATGACAGGGAATATGATGAGGAACTTATAAGCAAGGGTACACCCAGGTTCAAAGTGATTGTTCCATCATATTAAACTGAGGCCACATCTTTCTGCATTGATGGTAGGCACAGTGCAATCATTTATAGCCCCCCTGAGATATTGAAATAGTAGGGAGAAGTTCCCTAATGCCCTGGCCAAATTTGCTCTAGTAGTATTAATACTAACAATGGTTCCCCCCAGAAAGGAGGCTACTTGCCTAGCAACACTAGCTGGGTCAACAAAGGATAACTTAATTAAATATTTTATATTACATCCACTTTTCTGCTTTCATTTCAAAAGTAAAGAAGAAAACAATATGCACGCTGACAGTTTTGAACACTGCTTATATTAACTGTTGGGGGGGCAGTTAATGGGACACTAGAATGGTTGTGAAGAGAGGGGAGAGGGGGACCATGATCCATTACCCTGTTTAGGGCTCCATTTGATCACGATCCAGCTCTGGTAATGAATATCCCTTATTGTATCACAATTTTTTCTTATAGCCCTGTAACATTATAAAAACCAGAGTGATACATTTAAATCTCCAACCTCCAAGCTCTTTAGCACTGACCGCAACTGAAATATTGGCATTCACTTACGAAGTTAGTATTATACTGTGACACCATCAGCACCTGAAATGACTGAGTCTCTGAGATTTCCCTGATTTTTTTGGAATATCCAGGAGTTGCCTCAGAGATTTGTTCTGCTTCTTACACAACTTTTGATTTCCTAGTAAATCATTGAGGATTTCAGTGACTAAATAATTACTGCTAGATATCAGAGTTTTACACTTCTTATTCAAAAAATGCAAAACCTGTTGTCCCGCTAATGTTTTAAGTAAATCTTTGTAAATAACTCCAGAATGTTGCTCCATTAACTCTGCTCAGCAGAAAATGTAGCAACTTGCCTGGTAGTAATGTGAATCACCTTGCTAGAGTTAAATAACCATGCTTACCACTTGAGTGATTCCCCCTTGACCACAGATGCAGTATCTGCTTTCTTTTAGGAAACTGTCAGTGGTGTAAAGTAAGGAGTTTATCATATAAATCAGGTCACAAAGCCAGTGTGCCGAACAGTCACAGCCCTTAAGGCTAAACAACACACCTGATACACTTGTAATAGGTGACTCTATCGTCAGGCACACTGACGTCCCGCTCACCAGGCTGAACAAGGGGAAGGTCACGGTGAGCTGCCTGCCGGGCGCTAGGATCCGCCACATAACACAAGCACTTAGGTCACTCCAAGGCAAGTACAAATATGACTCAGTCATTGTCCATGCTGGTGTAAATGACCTGAGACGTACCTCCCTGGACTACATGAAAAGAGACAAAGAGGAGCTCTCTGAGCATGTAGCCCAGGCCGGTATGACCCTGACCTTGAGTAGCATCTTACCCTCACCAAGAATGATGCCACAATATGAAGACAAGATGATCAATTTCAACAATTGGCTTAAGTATTGGTGTCATTCAAAGGGGATCCAATGCCTGTCAGCCTGGGATGACATGCTCGACAAGCCACGATGCTTCGCTAGGGCGGCTTGCACCTGTCACCCTGGGCTTTGGATATAGGCAAAGGCTCTTGCTACCCCCATAGTGCCTTTTTAGGCAAGGCTCAAAGACAAACCCACCTACATAGGTATCACAAGGGATAAGAAACTAAGAGTAATGCTACTCAACGCCAGAAGTCTAAACCTCAAGATGCACACACTCGAAACTCTCCTTAGCATGGAGAACATCGATATCTGTGCAGTAACAGAAACCTGGTTCAAGGCTCCCGAGAGCACCCCAGCACTACTTGGTTATACCTCATACCATGCTTTTCGGCCCCAAAACTTGGACCGAACCACAAAAGGAGGGGGAGCATCAATATTCGTCAAAGATACCCACACCTCCAGGTTGGTGGCACAGCATGAAGTATCAGAGACTATCCATATGCAACTAACAGTGGGTAAAACTGCCTTCCAGTCTATAGCCAGCTACAGACCACCCTCCCAAACACAGGAGCCCCACTCGGCCTTCCTGAGAATACTGGAAAATATGAAGGTCTCTCCAAACACCATTATATTGGGTGACTTCAACTACCCAAACATAGACTGGGAGCATTACTCTAGCTCCAACACCCTAGCCCAAAGGTTCCTAGAATTTATAAACTCAAATGCTATGGAACAACTTGTTACCACTCCCACAAGAGGGGAAAACATACCGGACCTGATCATCACCAACATGGGGACTCTATGCTCCAGACCAGAAGTGTATCCCTCACTGGTAAGATCAGACCATAAACTAATCTCACTGGATATTCACATCCCGACCCCACCCCTGCCCAGAAAACCACAGTGAAAAACTTCTCTAAAGCAAATTTCACACTCCTCAAAACCAGGTGGAATCCTTCAAAGCCCCCGGGCCTGTGGAAAATATGGCCCAGACTGCAGAATCCTTTATAAATGCATTCTATGAATACCTTCAGGAATGCATGGATCATGCAATCCCAAATAAAACCAAGACCCAATCCTCCAAAGGCAGACATCCTGTCTGGTGGACCCCAGCCATAAACAAACTATACAATAGAAGGAGGAAGCTACTACATGATAGAGCAAAATCCCAAAAAGGGAAGGCATCTCTGATCAGTATTAGCAAAAAACTACAGGCACTCATAAAATTGTCTAAGGCCAGCTTCGAGAGAAAAATTGCACAGGACACTAAGGATAATCACAAGGCTTTCTTTAGTTATGTTAGGAACCTGGGTGGGAATTTCCAGATATGCTCAGAATTAGTCCAAAATGTCAAAAAATACACCGAGCCCACAGACATTGCCAACATCCTAGCTGACATGTTCAGTGCAAACTCCCCCCCTCCCTCCCCACCAAAAGGGCAAAAATCTATCCCAACCGAGGGCTGCCCCTGACATCTCAGATGCTCAGGTAAGAGCCGCCCTCTCCAAAGCAAAAAACACAGCATCAATGGGACCAGATGGTGGCCCGGGCTGCGTCCTACATGAAATCCAAGAAGAGCTAAACCCAAACATAAAACTACTGTTCAATCTTAGCCTTACTACGGGATATGTACCCAAAGAGTGGTATACAGCAACAGTGGTCCCTCTCCACAAAGGTGGTGCCTCAACGGATCCTGGAAACTATCGCCCCATAAGCCTGACTAGCTTGGTCTGCAAAGCTATGGAAAGGATCATCATGGACCTCATAAATAAAGATATTGGGGACCTACAGACACTGGATCCTACCCAGTTTGGCTTTGTTAAGGGCAGATCCTGCCTCTTAAACCTGGTTGATTTCTTTGAAACAGTCATCAAGGCCATTGACGAGGGGAAGATGGTCCACACAGCCTACCTGGACCTCGCAAAAGTCTTCGATACAATACCCCACTCGGGCATTATAGATAAGCTCACCAGCTTAAATATAAACCCCTATGTCACTAGATGGGTTGCAACCTGGCTCATGGACAGAACCTACATGGTTAGAATTGCTGGAGCCATGTCAGACTCCAAACCAGTTACAAGTGGCGTCCCACAAGGCTCAGTCCTGGAACCTCTCTTGTTCGGTATATATTTCTCGGCAGTACAGGCCAACACGGAAGGACTGTGGCTGACTAAGTTCGCAGATGACTGCAAACTGGGCACCATAATCAACTCTCCAGCTGACACAAGCATCCTCCAAAAGGGCCTCATAGAAACAGACAACTGGTGCCAGAGCCATGGCCTCAAGCTAAACGCCAAAAAGTGTATAGTCATCCCCTTTGACAAAAACAAAGTGCCCACAAATTACTACATAGGTGGTAATCCATTAAGTACAGAATAAGTCATTAGGGACCTGGGGACCCAAGTTGATAGCAATCTCTCATTTGACAACCACGTGGCCAAAGTGGTTAGAAAAACATTTTATATAGCCAACCTAATCATGAAGGGATTCACATCTAGATCAGGGGAGGTCATCATGCCTCTTTACTCATCCCTCATCAGGCCCATAATTGAGTACAATGCCTCTTTTGGGATGTACCTTACCAGACACCTGCAGCAACTGGAAAGACCCCAAAAGTACCTCACCAAGAGGATCAAAGGGCTCAAACAGATGCCATATGCTGCCCGGTTAAAGAAACTCCAGCTCTACTCAGTGGCATACCACCTGCTCAGAGGCGATCTGTGCCTGACGTATAAAGCCATGTCCAACCCGGAATTAATGGACATGCTGCACCTCAGGAAATCCAAATCCCATCGATCTATGCGCTCAAGAGACTTGTACCTCAGCACTGAAATAAATAGGACATGCTGGAGGGACAGATTCATAACCCAGAGGCTCCCTTCACTCTGGAATAAAATCCCAGTCCAGGTGAGGCAGAGTCCCACATTGACTCTCTTCAAGAGGAATCTTGATGAGTGGATGGGAGATCGTAGGTTTACCCCGGCTATCACTTCTGTGTCACTGTTAGACAGAGGCACAGTATACTAACCTCAAAAAAAGGCATAGCAAAATTAATTTAAAATGGGTGGCGAAAGCCAAACACACTCTGGCTAGGCTTATAAATGCCCTAGGGCAGATAGCCTAGTATGAACCTATGAACCTATGAACCTATGAAAGATAAACTGCATCCCAACCATCAGGTGCACATCATACCAATGAGTTATGTACTCTTGTTATGATAACATTAAATAAACCTTTTTAACTGCAGTGTATTAACTCCTGATATTATATCAAGCCAAGCTTGGTAACAGTGTTGAGGTGAAATGAGCCTCTGTGTAACAAAAGTAGGCTAAATGGCTTATACTGAAGGACTTTAGTAGCACTCTAAACTGTACAATAGTAGCCAGTCACACCAGTCATGCAAAAATGAAGTGTCATACTAAAACTCTGACATGTTTCTTGTTACATAAATGCTTAGCTTAGTTAGAATGTGTTGTCACTTTGGAGGAGGGGAGCTTGACTGGTGACCCGGACAAATACAAATTTCCCCTAGTCAGTATGAATACCACCTAGGATCTTCCCTGAAAATAGGCCATTGGTCAAATCAATAAATTATAAATGTTCTATATATATGTATATATAATCAGAAACACACACACACATTAAGAAAAAAATTGTAAATGTAACATTATCGATACACAATGAATCGATTAGTTAGCCACAGTATATACTAAACTTCCATGCAGAAACATGTTAAACTTCACCATAAGCAAACAAATATATCACAGTAATATAAAACTAAAAAATACATATAAACTTCAAAATAAGCATACAAATACATTAGAGTGCAGAATGGACAAGGGGGCAAAGATGTCACATAACCATTGTGCAAAACGACAGTTAGAGCACATTCCCAAGTGACTGTAACCTGTTTGTTATGTCTGCCCATGCCCGATATTCAAAGTAGTACTTACAATAAAGAAAACTAACCTTTAAATCTCTCACCGTAGCCATTGAGGGATGATGCTGGCTATATCCGGCCTACTAGATAATTACAAATCAGTAGTGGTATCTGGGGAACAATTTTATAAAACATTGCGCTCCATTTATTGACATTGTGTGATTCCTAATACTTTAGTGCTAATCCGAGCAGACATACATTTTTATGAGATTAAAAATGATTTGCTGTTTCTGCCTATGAATAATTGCATTTCAAAACACAGCCACAATTCTCTGTCCCTACTGCCAATATATATCACTGTGGAAAACACTGTTGATATTATACATTAAAACAGAAAACTGACATAACTAAAAGATGACTACATAGATGCAGTATACCAATGCGGTTTCTCTAGCATACTACTGACTATTTGCTGTTGAACTGTGCCGCAGTATATTTTAAGAGAACATTTTCATATTTAATTGTTGTTTGCTATTTATTTTTATTTTTACATGACTGGTGTCTCCTCATGATTTACTGTATCCTATGTAATCCACTGCCGAACTACACATACATATGTTTTTGTTTACTTACATTTGCACTAGTGTTTTATTTGATGGGTGTTTATTACCCAGTCAGACTGGTACACAAATAAGTAATAAAATAAACAAGAGAACATTGTAAAATAATGTGACACTCATTTTATTAGAAAACCAAAAAGGGGGCAACCAGTAAACACTTCTTGCTGACACAGTCATAGTATCTTGCTATGACTGCTTCAATACTTCGGCAGGTTTGTATATTTTTTGGGGGGAATGGGGTCGTTTTATTTTAAGGGTAATAATAAACTAATTCTTGTTCCTCTCTGAAAAAGAAAGCTACTCCTTCCCTGCCTGAAATGAAGAAACCATCACTCCAGCTCATATCCTGTAATTTCTTATTGAAAAAAAAAAAATCTGGACAAAGCCAAAAATAATGGTGGGGCAAATTTTAAATATTGCTTGTATAAATTCATAAAGTTGCTAGAATTAAATGCTTTGTGTTAGCATGCATTTTCTGAAGAATATGAAGTTTGAACTCAAATATCTGTCATTAATTACTGAATACAGTCATCACTGACTTACCAGAAAACCACAAGTTACATGAGCAACAGACCACAAATATGAGACAAAAACTGAGGAAATTCTGCAAAAATCTGAACAGCTGAGAGCTATGGTCCAGCTCACAGGGTAGTACAGCTGATTATGACATCCACATGGGCTGGTTGTGATTTCAGTAGCGAGCACCTGCTGAGTAAGATGTATCCACACTTTGCACTAGGTTGTTTGCAGGACATATTGAGAATCAGATCCGGAGATGGTCAAGAAGGACAGAAATGCCAGACTCTTGACAAGCACTAATTGCATTTATTATTCTTATTGAGTGGTGAAAATACTTTTAGTAACATCTTTTTAATTTATTCCAGTCTTCTTGCCTTTAGTTAAGCCTGTTTACTGCTTGTGCTTTTAATTTATTGCATCCTTAGTCTTATACCTGTACTTACATACCTGTCATGTATAATAACTGCCAGGAAGGATTGTGTCATATAAAGACTAAAAGGGTTAGTTACAGGAATGCAGTGACAGTTTGGGAAGCAGCAAATATGAAAGGAGAAAACAAAAATCCATGTGACTTATGTGGAGTACTCTGCTTGTAGGAGTCCTGTTAATTTCAGAACTGCTAATAACCCACGACCATTGCATAATAATAATAACAAAGAAATTGCCTCCAAATACCACAAGACATGCAGAAAGAGTTTAACATAATCACAGTTTATTGTTTTAAGGTTTGAATAAAAAACACAATGTTAAAATATTTCTGCATGTCCTGCGATCTTGGAGGCAATACGTTTGCTATTTTTAGAACTGCAGTGTAGATCATAAGCTTAGTAATTGCAGCAAGGCACTTGTTAAATTTGTAGAAAGTGTTTTGCTACCATTTTAAACAGAAGTTTTTTTTTTTTTTTTTCTGTTACCAAACAGCAGTTGAAGGGCACCAGATCGCGGAATTGTTTCAGCAGTCTATGTAAAGTATGGTCAACCAGTAACAGTTTTTTTTTCCACAAAATGCATGCTGTGTAAGTAGTCCACAGATCTTGGGACTTTTGAGCAACAGTTTCCACTAATTGGGCTGCGGATGGTAGCGAGCCAGTTAAGCAGAAGAATTTGTTTGTAATCCAAAATTTGGGCAAAGGACTTTTTGTCTGAGCTGAGGGGTGCTACATCAGGGGAACTGCTTCAGAAAACATTTGTGCCAATAATGACACACATTACAGTCTACCTCCAACACAGACATACAGCTGCAAATACTGGCACACATCACACATAAGACACTATCGCTTAGCACAGTAACTATTCCTGATCTAGTTTTCAGCAGTGAAGATAACTAGTACACAACACAGAAAACGTTTCACTACTAAATGACAGTTTGAGGCATTACTTCTACTTGACACTTGATAAAGGCTACAATCACCAAAAAAATTACAAAGATTAAAAGAAAAAAAATCCAGCAATAATACATTTCACAGGCACAGTTTCTTATGCAGTTAAATAAGAATGAACTTACCTAAGCTGTTAAACGTCACTTTTTTGTGTTTTCTAAATACATCACATGAAGTTTCACTCAGAACAATTTGCTCCAATATTGTTTTGAGTCCAGAGGGAAACAATTTATCCCAGAAGAGTTCCACAACAAGAATATGTGCTCTACACTACGTGTCTACTATTTTTACAACAGTTGTTACCCCAGCAAGCCATTATACAGCCTACGTCACATGTGGACAGTGCTTAAGCAGTATGGACTACTCATCTGACTATGTCGAAGGTACGTACTGAGGGAAGAGACAAATTCCTCCAGAAGTCATACGATACACTGTATGAGGAATGAATGGGGGATGGGTTTTCCAGCCCTACGCTGCTGAAGCGGTGAAATATAGAATTCAAAATCTTTTTACAGCCTTCAGTCAACTGCATGAGTCTGGGATGAAGTTGTAGGGATAAAAGAAAACTCACGGTTGAGTCTTCATGTATGTGAGGGCAGAGTTTTTTAAACCTCACAAGCGGAATGAAATACAGCGCATAACTGGTTGCAGCTTCCCACTGTAGGCAGTATGGCATGCGTTGGTGAGGGCATGTGCTTCCAGCTGCAGCGCTGGGGCATACAGGAGTCCAATATCATGATAGGACTCCTGGTAAAAAACCATGATGAGAGACTGCTGCAGGGCCAGTACCAGGGCTCCCAATATAAAGCGGAAGCCTGGGACCATCTCGCCCGTGATCTCACCAGTGCCACTGGTATCCCTCTGATTGGTGAGCAGGTCCGGCACCACTATGCTGACTTGAAGTGGAGGAAGAGGGAGCTCTTGGATGAATGGGTCTAAGAAGCAAGGCAGAGGGGTGATGTCCCAGCAGTGTGTAAGTATTCATATCAATAACTGTTTACCAAAGTCCAATCTGTGTATGTGATGGATAGGTATGCCTAACTCTTTCTCTATTCCCTTTACAGTTGCAGCTAAGCGGGCTGTGAATTAGGAAGCCCATGGCAGTAGATTGCAAAGGCTGTGTCGCGAGGTTGGTGAGTAACAATCTTGTTTGTAGTGTCATACCACATAAATATAAAGTAATAGAAAGTCACCTGGCAGTATAAAAACTGTGTATGGGTCATACTGAATAAACCAGACAATATGACAGTAATAGTCCCATATAGGTGATATTTAAATAAAACCATAACTGCTTGGCAATAAAGTTCTAAATCCTGGACTGGTTGTATTTACTCAGGTATTTTATGGCATTTAGTGTTGCATTCTCTGAATAGTAATGTTGTGTTAACCACTGTTACCCACACTGTGCTGCATAATAAATATGTCTAGGAATGTCTGTATAAGACTGTTGTGAGTACAAGGTTAGATTTTATACATAAAACACAGAAGAAGCACACAGCAGTTTCTAAATAGCTCACTCTGATGAAACACAAGTTCCTGTGTTTTTAGCATACACAGCCATGGTTCAAATTCTGGGAGTGGTACTAAGCTGTATGCACATACCTCTCAACTGTACAGATTTTTGCAGAATGTCCAGATAATTGGCTCATATGTTTGGCCTGTTCCTCTTTCTCCCTGGCAAATCACTGGAATGATCTCAGAATTGTAGTCACTAAATAATGACATACATTTGAGTTTCAGACCTCTAATCCATCAGAAAATGTATATTAAAACAAATCTTGTTACTCTAGCAACTGTCTAAAAGTTTATAAGAGTAATATTCAAAATATGTCCCTATTTGTGTACCCCCATGTTGTCAAGCTTTGTACAGAGTTTGTGCATTAAGTGATTGAGAGGTATGTGCATATTTTAACTAGAAATCTGGGAATACATGTACCAACAGTCAGGTACTGTTAACAAACATTCCCCCACAAGTCTTTCAGATAAGAGAACTGTAACTGCCTGGCAATAAAGTTTTAAATCCTGGACTGGTTGTGTTTACTCTGGTACTGTATGGTTTGACATGTAGCATTCACCAAGATCTGATATCAGAATAGCACTGTTGTGTCAACCACTATTTCTCACACTGTGCTACATAAAAATATGTCTAGGAATGTCTGTATAACACTGTTGTAATTACAAGGTCAGATTGTACAACCAAGAGAGACTTAGACAGAAAACACTGAAGGAACAAACAGTGGTTTCCAAATAGATCACCCTGAAGAAGCAGAAATTGTAGTATTGTTAGCAGAAAAAGCCATGGCTCGAATCCTGAGAGTGGTAGTAAGCTTAATCATACCTCTCAACTGTACAGATTTTCCCTGAATGTCCAGATATTTGGCTCATATTTTTGGCCTGTTCCTCTGTTTTCCTGGCAAATCACTGGGATGATCTCAGGATTGTAGTTACCAAATAATGACATAAATTTGAGTGTCAAGACTTCAAATCCTTCAGAAAAGGTATATTAAAACAAATCCTGTCACTCTAGCAACAGTCTAAATGTTTATAATAGCAATATTCAAAATATGTCCCTGTTTGTACCCCCATGTTGTCAAGCTTTGTACAGAGTTTGTGGAATAAGTGATTGAGAGGTATGTGGATAATGTTAACTAGGAATCTGGGAATATGTGCAGAAACAGTCAGGTAGTGTTAATAAACATTCCCGCCACAGGTCTACCACGTAAGAGAAGTACAATTTAGTTATAAGACTGTTGAAGTATACACTTGTGTACAAACATACCACTGCCAAAACAAAGCCATAGGGTATTGTAATAATAATTGTAGAGTAATGATTAGAGCAATGATCATTAAAGTTTTGAGTACTGCAAGGATATACAAGTTGTTAATTGACATATCCCCCCCACCCCACCATATCTGCAACAATAATCAAAACACACAAATCAATGGGTATGTTTACACCAAACCTACTGTTGGGATATATGTCCTATTGTTCAACAAATATTGAAATGTGTTTCTATTAATGTTCCATGTTGAAATAGTATCATTGGTGGCCTGTTGCTATCAAGGTAACCTGCATGCCATTGTAATGGCCACTGTGGTTCCATATATGCATGTTTTCTGTTTGCTATGCAACTGCTCCACATCTGTTGTTTTGGGTTAATGGGAATATCTATGCATACTGTTATAACTAATCCTGGAATGTGTTGACTATTACTAACCCACATATGTTCTAAAACTGTAACACCATAGCATGTTTGGAAGGGGTGGTCCAGCGGACCCACCTTTCCACCACATCTGGCCATGGTACTTGGCCCCAGCATGTCTGAGACCCACCCTGGGACCTCCTTGTCTGCTGGTCCTGCACCACCTTTGGGTGGAACTACCTCAGGGGATGGGGCTTGTCCCCCCTGGGACTGGGTGCCAACAGGATCCTGTCTCCCAAAGCCAGGTCCAGGGTTTGGTGTAGCAAGCTCCAAAAGGAGTTTGGAGATCTGCTACACCAGCTTGAGGGTCACATGGTGCAATTAGAGGGTCAGCCTGCCCCTCTTGCTTAGCCCCCAGCACAGCCACCTTCGGGGCCGTGAAGGTGCAGTGGTAACTGCCCATAGGTGGGGACCTCAGTCCCACTGTTTCCATTTGGGGGCTCATGGGCTTCCAATTTCCAAATGCCCCCTCTCCGTCCAAGGTGTTTATCCCCCTCATTTGTCATATACCACCCCTGTATGCTGTCTTGTCTGTCTTCCTACCCAGCCTACCTCCCCAAATATACCTGCTATCCTTCCCCAACATCCCACTCTCACCTTAAAAAAAAGCGTCAATTTGATCCCCAAAAAATATTTTGCCCCATACATAGCTGTCCATTTTGCACACGTGTCCACTGGACATATGTAATCTGGTCTAATTGGCTTCACAACATGTTGTTGTCCTCACCCCCTCTCATGGTGTCCAGATATACCTCCAAATGCAGTATATATGCACATCTGTTGCTGTAGAAGAAATGGACAGCTATGGACCTTTCCTACACGCGTCCTGTGCATCCCTAGCTACTTCCCTATTGTCTTTCCCTCTTTGTGCCCCTTTTTCAGCACTTTCTTATCACCCCTTTTTCTTTTCTTTTAAAGAAATTAGCATGGAGGTAAGCGGGAGTAAGGTCTTTTAAGCATTAATAAGTGGGATTAAGCCTGTTTGCATAGTACAAAGCAATGCCTACACATATTAAGCACTTTTCAGGCTGTCTGTAAGCATATCTAACCAGACGTTAGCATTGCTTACCACCGCACAAACCCATGTAAACCTGCTTACAACTGCTTAAAAGTGCCTTAATCACTTTGTTTCCAACAGCCCTTGTTCTGCCCAGCAACAAAATAATCAGCCCTGCCCAGTCATAAACCCAGGAGCCTGCAATCCATAGTCAGCGCAGTGTAGCACTACTCCATCAGAGCTGTACTATTAAGTGTTTTTTTAATATATCATTCAATACAGGTATAGAATACTATGGAACAAACACTGTGGAACCAACATGTTTATAAAATATAAATATACAAATATAAATGTGTATGGTGATAGATGCATATGAAAAGTGTATACATCAGATATATGTAGCTGCAGATACAAAATTACACATATAGAATATGTAGATATATATCACAAAATAATATAATGTGCAGATATCAAACTAGAAATATACTGATATATCAATAGGCATGTATAATATACATATATATATATATATATATATATATATATATATATATATATATACATATATATATATATATATATATATATATACATATATATATATATATATATATATATATATATATATATATATATATATATATATATATAAATATATCTCTAGGTACATATATATTTATACATAAATATACATATATATATATATATATATATATATATATATATATATATATATATATATATATATATATATATATATATATATATATATATATATATATATATATATATATATATATATATATATATATATATATATATATATATATATATATATATATATATATATATATATATATATATATATATATATATATATATATATATATATATATATATATATATATATATATATATATATATATATATATATATATATATATATATATATATATATATATATATATATATATATATATATATATATATATATATATATATATGTATCTGTGCATAACATGTACTGCAGTTACACCCAGCACCATAACTCCCCACCCCTAAGTGCAGGAGATCTGGACAAAGGCTGAAAAATGGTGTGGGGGGGGGCAATGGACCATCACTAGGGACACAATGTACATCCTGCAGGTATAAATGTAGAATGTTGCTACAGGAACAGGGTGTCTGTCAGCATACATGTTCAGTAGGATGTCAATTAGTTGTGAAACTGTAATGTACATCATCATATACTCACAGACATCCCCACATGATGACAGTGATTCACCATAGAAAGGAAGAAAGTGATACTGTTCAACAGACCAGAAATATGGACAATAAATGTGGACAGACTGTAACAATCTGGCTGGTGACAGGTATGCTCAGAACAGCTGAGTGCAAGAAAGCATAACCAAGCCTGGCCAAGGGTGGGGGGTGGAAAATGTGGACATATTTGACATACTGGTGTAGATGAGCTGACACATATGATAACACCCTCTTGTCTGTTCCAACATCTATTGAGTGGAATGGCAGAAGTCCAAAACCCGGTGACTTCCCGGGAGTTAGTCATGTAAATCTTCACATCCCCCCACTGATGTGTCAGACATACACAACGCTTATGTGGGCCAGGCAACACTATACATCTACCAAATATCTGGACATAACATCACATTAGGGAAAATACACTGAGCTGCTACACATGTCACCAGGCAATATCCAAACTACAGGCAGACTGACACAACAAAAAAGCAATCTTGCTATGGGGAAATACATATGTAATTGCAAATATACCAACAGGGATGTAACAGCACTGAGAAACAGACACCAGTGTGAAAGTGCATACAGTATAAGGAGTGTGTGAACCAACCTGTGAGCATGTTTGATACTCACACCTTAGCCATACATATAATGGCCCAATGCACAGTATAGTATGATGCCTGACTGTGTTATGGGACATGTCACAGTCTTACCCTACAAAAATGTAACACTTGATAGAGCACCAGAAACTGAATCCGCATGCAAAGGTGGATAGAAAAGGAAACATAACACTTCCATCTACCCCCCCAAGAAATAACATATTCATAATACACTGCTACACAAAACTGACAGTCTGTCAACAATAGCCAGAAATACAAAGACCTCTCAACTGTACACACTCCCAAAGAATGTGCAGGCCTTGACATCATATATAAGGCCTCTTACTCATAAAATGTCTGGCAGTCTGATACCTAACTTTGATGATATCATGAATTGCATCACTAAATAATGATATACCATATCTCTATGCCTCTGACTGCATGATATATGGACAAGGTTTGACATATTTGTGGACAGAGGCCTAAACACAGGTCCAGGATGGAGATATTGCTGCTATAAACTGAGAAAGTAGCTGGTGTAGGTCTAATCCTATCCCCCATGTCACACACAGTGCAAATGTGAACATCCCACACTCTGCACTGTCCAGCCCTGAATCCTGCCTGTCTGTATGATCCCACTGTCTGCAACCAATATAATGTAGCCAGTCACACTACCCTCCTGTAGACTTTACATATCACTCTTAATGGTACTTGCCTATCAAAAATAACTCCTGACTCCCCTCCCCGCCACACACAACCTGTCTGTACTCTCTCGTACATCTCTCCCCCACACTGCCCATGACTCTGAACTGATGTTCCCAAGTAGTTAGACCTATCCACCTTCCAAACTGTACGCCCTGCATTGTCATCATTTCTCTATCCCCCACCCCATCCACACACATATATTCTTACTTAGTCCTGCTGACCATCATTCCTCCCCGCTCTACAACATAACCCCACTTCCCCAGGTTCTCACCAACCTGTCTCCTAATCTCACTACATACCACAATGTCATCTGCAAAATGCACAGTCAACAGTGGCCCCTGTCTGATCATGTCTGTCAACCTATCCCTCACCACTGCAAATGTGAAAGAACACACAGCTGACCACTGATGTACTCCCACCTCTACCTTAAATTCACCTGTCATGTCAAAACCAGAAATCACTGCTGTCACACTAGCCTCCTACATATCCTGTGGTGTCTGACAGACTGCTTTGGCACCCCTGACCTCCATATACAACACCACAACTACTCTCCAGGCAGCATGTCATATGCTCTCTGTAGGTTTACATAGACACAATGCAGCTGCATCTCAGCCTCAGTGCAGAGCTCCATCAACACTTATGGATCAACATTTGCATCTGTAACACTCTTACCTGGCATGAAACCATACTGCAAATCATCAATCATCACCATGTTCTCAACCTAGCTGCCACCGCCCTTTACCATTACCTCATCGTGCGACCGATCAATGTTATCCGCCACTTGTTACTACAGCTCTGCAGACCACCCTTGTTCAGATAAGCAGTACCCATGCATATTTGCCACCATCTCACACATCCTCTCACTTTCCAAGATTGCAATAAACAATCCAGTTAAAAATACCACTGCCAGGTCTCAGAAATACTTCCAAGCAACCACAGGTATGTCACCTGCAGCAACAGCCTTTCCACTGTTAAACCCCCTCATAGCTATCCTTACATTCTCCTTGATAATCTGTTTCCCCTCCTGATTAACCATACCCACTTCAGCCAACCTACCCTCCCTCCCCCATTTTCTTTATGGAAGAGGCCATCAAAGTGATGTTTCTATATGTTCTAAACACACTCCTAGCTTGTATGTTTCCCCCATATTCCTTTATCACCCTTTTGTGCTGCACGTCCTCCCTAGCTATGTGCCTCTGTCTAGCCAATAGCTACAGGCCCTATACACCATCTGTGCTGTCCAACATTACATACAACCAGACTCCACATCTTTATGTCGGACTCCACATCCATAGCCATGTGCAACACTCTCTTTGCCATGCATCCCATCTCTTTATACTCATGTCTACTTTCTACATCTGTCTGTCAATCCCACTTCTTCTTTGACAACACATTTCTCTGCAAACTCCCCTGTACTAGGGCGGCACAGTGGTGCAGAGGTTAACATTGTTGCCTCACAGCAAGAGGTTCTCCGGTTCGATTCTCGGCTGGGGTGCCTTCTGTGTGGAGTTTGCATGTTCTCCCTGTGTTTGCGTGGGTTTCCTCCGGGTACTCCGATTTCCTCCCACATTCCAAAGACATGCATCTGGAGCATTTCTCCCTGGGCCTTCGCTGAAAACAGGCTCTGTGGAACCTAGTCGGACATTCCCGGTCAACAAATGTTAAATAAAATAAATAAAAAAAAAAAAATACTTCTTCATTCCACCACCACGTGTGTAGGATCAGTCACCATCTGGGCAGCATGTCAACCTGTGTCTGCTTGAGCATAGTAGGTCACAGGTGCATTAATGTAATGCTGAGTATGAGCATAAATAGGACACATCCACTGAGGGCAATTGGAAGTGCATCCCCACATACATCTGTGGTCTCACAGGCAACTATCCTACCCACCCTGTAATGGAGGTCAGCTGCAGCACATAAACACACACCATAGCTACAGTCGACCAGCTTTGGACATGCTTAGGACAAACATCACCCCCGCCGGCTCAACATCAGTATAGAAGGATATGCACACCACATGCACCCCTACCCTCACCATTAATCAGGTGCAAACTGCCTACTTACACATAATGATATGCATGTCCACACAATTCTCCTAGGTACTGGAGTATTATTTGATGTAATGTTGTGGCTACTGATACTCATTACTAGTGAGTTGTCTCTGTAAAGAACTATGGACAATATCTGATATGCTGTGATGTGTTTTTCCCTGTTTATGTCTTTCATGTATGATGCAGAGGCTTCCAGCCTATGATGTTCAGAAGACAGCAGACATAACTGAGGCCATCTTAGAACACTACCACGTCCTCTTCAGTCAGGGTTTCTAAAACCAGCGGGAGAGGACAGCCTTCTGGGAAGACATCACACAAAGAGTGAACACCTTCAGGAACTATGGCCGCATGTACGAACTGATCAGGCACAGAGCAACTGACCAGATTTGGCATGCACAGCAATGGGCTGCTGTGGTGGTGAGGGACCGTTCCCCTACTGGTGGGGCCCAGCCAGAGAGGCCCCACTTACAGCAATGGAGGAGCTCCTTGCCAACATATAAATATATATATATATGTATATATATATATATATATATATATATATATATATATATATATGTATGCATGGAGATGCATATATGTGGACAAAGCTATACATAATACATCTATATATATATATATATATATATATATATATATATAGAGAGAGAGAGAGAGAGAGAGACATCCACATGTATATCCACAAATATGCATAGATACATATATATAGAAAGGTGAATACATACATATATATATATATATATATATATATATATATATATATATATGTATGTATGTATACATAAATATATGACAGCTACCAACACATGCAATCTGAAGGTCATGCTGCTGCACACTAGATGTCTACATCTGAAAATGGACTCACTGGATGTATTCCTTAAAATGGGGAACTATGGCATCTATGCTGTAACAGGGACCTGGTTAAAGGCAGCAGGAAGCTCCCCTTCAATACCAGCCTATCACCCATTCCACATCTCTTGACTGCAGAACTGTGACTGAAGCTCCAAAGGTGGTGGTGTTTCCATATTCTTTAAGGGGGCACACACCTCCAGAGTGTTGCCCAACTTAGGTATTACAGATCCTGCAGGCATAGCTAACATTGAGTAGGACATTGGGTCAGGTTGTAGCCGGCTATAGATCCCCAAACATGTCCCAACACTCACACTCCATGTCCCTAAACACCCTAGAGGATGATATTGTCCAACCTAACACTCACATACTGGTTGACTTCAACTACCCCACCATTAACTGGGAAAGCTACTCATGTACCAATGTACATGCCTATCACATAGACCTGGTCCTTCCTAACATGGGTGACTGTTGCTTGACACCAATAGACAACTCCCCATTTTTATATCTGAACACAAATTAATCACCTTTGGAAATCCATGGCCCTATCATACCCCCCTACACAGGTAACCACCATGAAAAGCCTTTCCAATGCTGAATATGGCCTTATAACAACAGAGATGGCTAACTTCATGGCAGCCATGCAAATGGAGACTGGGTGCATGACAGCTGAATCAAACAATAATGCACTATGAACATGTACACAAATGCATGGGTACTGCCATACCCACTAAAACCAGGATCTTCACCTCCAATAAAATGAAGCTGATCTGGTGGTCCCCTGCCATACAGACACTGTACAACAGAAGGAGGGAACTGATATGGAAAAATGTGAAGTCCCAAGACTAGAAATCAGCACTTAGCCTCAATTGAAGGTTGAGATCCCTCATCAAATACTACAAAGTTAGCTGTGAGAACAGAATTGGAGCACATAGTGAACACAACCACAAGGTCTCATACAGTTATGTTAAGAATCTCCATGGCAATAGCAAGATTTGTTCTGAGCTACTAGACAATGGAACCTCCCAGACTAAGACATAAAATACTGCCAATATACTATCTTGAGTGCAAACATTACCCCTCACTCCATCCCCAAAAAAACACTCACAATACCAGTACACCAACCGGCACCCAGTATTACTGCAACACAGGTTAAAACACCACTGTCTAAAGCCAAGAATGCAGCTTCTATGGGACCTGAGAATATCCCTGGCTGTGTTCTACATGAACTACAGAGTGACCTGGCACTTACCGGTGTGCCCTGTTCAAGCACAGCCTCACTTTGTCCCTAATTAATTGATGAAGTCTGACTTTTGTGATGGAAAACGTGTTGTTTGTCAAACGTTTAACGTGTATTAAAGCTGGTTTTTGGTTCTCGGTTGTCCGGTGCATTTCGTCCTCTCACAGTGCAGGGTTTGTTGTGACATATCTCTTCTGAGGGATATGAAGTCAGTAACACACATGGATATTACCATTTACTGACTACTATCATCAGAGTATGCTACTGCATTTATAAAGACAGAAAATGTGTGAGTGACACACCAAATCTAAGACTCCAAACTCTGGCCAGTCTGCAGATAGCCCTATAGGTGAGAGTTTTCTCAACCACATTACACTGTCATGCCAGACTTTAAGTCATGCAGAACAGCCAAATCCACACAAACCCTGTTAAACCAACATTACTTCAAATGTACAACAGCAATACTTACATTCTGTCCCCATGTCTGGAGCATCCCCATCCAGTTTGTTGGCCTGTCTCCACAGTGTTTGTTGCAAGAGATATTTCCAAATACCCCCTGTGATGCTGTTTGTTACACACCCACATGAAGTCCAG
Organism: Protopterus annectens; assembly: GCF_019279795.1. Lineage (NCBI taxonomy): Eukaryota > Metazoa > Chordata > Ceratodontiformes > Protopteridae > Protopterus > Protopterus annectens. The sequence goes on along the minus strand of NC_056741.1, from coordinate 1,053,102,457 downwards.
CTCCCAGTGAAGGAGAGGGGCCAACACCCACTTGCAGTGCTTACTTATAGAAGTGTGTTTCCATGCAATTGTCTATATGAATGGTACCACAGCTGTTCTACATGCAATTAGCAGATGGAGGAATCCAATTCATGCACAGGCAATCAGCTGATCATGAGCATTACCTACCAATGTCAAGCTCCTGTGTATGCAAAACAGATACATTTTTCTACATCTACAAAAGAGATGGAGAGAGAGAGAGAGAGAGAGAGACAAAGAGACAGAGGGAAAGAAAAAAGGATGAGAGAAACAGCCAAGCATGTTTGTGAATGATCTGTGGGTGGAGAGAGATCTCTGTGTATTATAATGGTTGCTTATATATACATTTATGGCTGTGGATTGTCTACAACAACCTTTATGGTGTTTGACAACTGTCGACCTTGTAATGTGACATTGGGACATATGGGTCCTCAATATGAAAATGTAGCAAAACCCACCCTGTAATGAATCCTGTTATCTCACAATCACTCCAACACCCACAAAGGATACTGCTGATACACACGAATGCGCACACTCACTTGCCAGTACTGTATTTCAAGCCCCTACCTAGCTATGTCTTGGTTCTACAGTGTTACACAGTTATTGCAGTTGCCACTGAGCTTATATGTTGTTGAGCTGTGTAAAGGTATCTTTAAAGGTGAGTGACATCAGCTGCAGTGCTAAAGGAAGGGTGAGGGAAGTGTGAATGGCCACACAATCAGGTATTAACAAAGACACACAGACTCTCACACACATTATCATAGTGGCCAGGACCATGATTAGAACTCCTACCTAACTAGCTTGCTACACTATGGTATTATGCAGTTATCACAAGCACCACAGAGCTTATATGTTAAAGAGCTGTCCAAAGGTATCTTTGAAGGTGAGTGACATAAGCTGCAGTGCTAAAGGAGAGGTGAGTGAAATGTAGGAAGTGTGAATGACAACAAAATCAGGTATCAACAAAGACACACACACTCTCACACATTATCACAGTTGTAGAACCAGGATTAGAACTCCTACCTAACTAGTTTACTATACGACAGTATTATGCAGTTACTAAAAGTGCCCCAGAGCTTATATGTTGAAGATCTCTCCAAAGGTATCTTTGAAGGTGAATAACGTCAGCTGCAGTGCTAAAGGAGGGATGAGAGAAGTGTGAATTACCACAAAATCAGGTGTCAACAAAGACAGACACACATTAGCCATGAGCAGGATTAGAACTCCTATCTAACTAGTTTTCTACACTAAGGTATTACGCAGTTATCGCAAGCTCCACAGAGCTTATATACTGAAAAAACTGTCCAATGGTATATTTGAATGTGAGTGACATCAGCTGCAGTGCCTAAGAAGGGGTGAGGGAAGTGTAGGAAGTGTAAATGACCACAAAATCAGGTGTCAGCAAAGACACACACACTCTCACAGTTGTCAGGACCAGGATTAGAACTCCTACCTAACTACTTTGCTACACTAAAGTATTACACAGTTATCACAAGCACTATGGAGTTTTTAGAGCTGAGATTTGGCCAAAGGGTCATTTCAAGGTAACTGACATCAGCAGGCATGCTAGGAGTATGCCCAGTATGATCTTCTGTATTGAGTGTGTAAATCCATACCAGGTACGGTTGTACTTCAGTCCGGGGTTTGGTGGTCTACAATTACAGCTAGCAATCTGTTTCTGCAGGACATCAGTAGATAGGCTGACAATATGGAGTCACAATGGGTGACATATAGGGGGATACTGTAACAATTGTTGTCTGCACTGCTTGTGTTACAGGGTTGCTGTTAGCAGAGATATTCAGACATATGTACTATTTTACACTGTGATGTATTATGTCATCAACTACTGACAGATATAATCGTTTGCTCACAGTTATTTACTGGGAAATACAAAATGAATGAAGCTGAGTCCAGTATTGCGGTCCTCAGCCTACACAATCTTGCACACTCCTGCCATTCTGGAGGGGTAGCTTCAGACACTTGCTGATAGGTCTGTGTAAATGGTCCAGCACCTTGGTACTATGGTGTCTGAGGATCCCCTTCTTGTACATATATCGACTTAACAGAATGGCCATATCCTGCTGTCACCATACTTCTCAGCTGTACAGATTCACCCAGGTTACCCAGAGGCAGGGCTCATATATCTGGTCAGTTCCCCTTTACATTGTGGTTTACAAGCAGGTTTGTCGCCACCCATTACTGGATTTGCAGGCATAGGTAGTATGGGCACACATCAAAATTTCAGACTTCACACACTCCATGATTTCCATGCATCTACACCTCCCCCACTCTGTTATTCTATCCTCTTCCTAACATTACACTAGCAATATCTGAGAAGTATCCCTATAGTTGACCCTTCATTCCAGCGATATTAATGAATTGGTCCACAGTTCATGCAGTGGGGCATGGGGGGGGGCATGCTACTGGGATTTGTCAACAAAGCCTTGCATTTGTGTTCTGTTGACTGTTAGGTGTTTAGTTGTGATCTCATGAGATACCATATATTGGCACTACAAGTGGGATGTTCGCCTTCGACAGAGGACTGTAGGCCATTTGGTAGTGATGCAGGCCATCTGTAGCAGGACACTGCATTCTGTCACTCCTACATTCCCAGGCTGAGAGCCAGTGGATTCCTCTGGGGTGACAGGGTAAATGTGCCAGGATTTAATGGCAATAATTCCTGTCCATATTGATCCATTGGTCTGGATGCAGGCAGAGTGCTGCTTTCAGCTAAGGGCACATCTGCATAGGACAGCTCTTCAGCATGCTGCTTTCTCTGTGAGTATTCCCATACAGAAATAGGGTCATACTGTACTCATTCCCAACAACAAGGATATAAGCTGTGATAAACCTGTGGCTGATGGTGGTGTGAGCTGAGTGCATGTTGGATATGGAATCTACTTGTGGCTGATTCACAGATATACCGGGGACATTCCCCTTATGCTGCCTCGTGCAAACAACAAAAAATGTAGAACCAGTGGTAAAGTGGAGAGAAATAGTTCAAGGCAAACAGCAAAAAGCAAAAAATAAAAAATATTCTCTCCACAACGTCAAATATCTCAAACCAAGTACAAATTTATTAAAACTGACAAAGCTTTCGGATAACAAAGTATCCTTCCTCAGTGTCTTACATAAAAAAGTTATAATAAAGCATTTATATACAAAACACATGACACAGCCATAGTCTAATTGCAATACTTAATTAATGCTTAAAGACATAGTAACTCTAATGGAGCATTAGTCAAGGAAAAACCTGATACTGTTAATGTTTTTACTTATCATCCTAAACACATTTATATTACCAATAGGCATACTAGCCATAGGAATTAAGAAAAAAGTAAGAAAAAAATTCTATAAGTAGATAAAAGCACTTCATTGTCATTATTTATTTTTCCTAATCTTTCTTTGTTTTCTTTTAAGAACCGGTTTCAAAGTGACCTGCTTATTTATACCAGGAGCTTTATCCGCTTCAAGTCTCACTATCCATTCATATTCCCTCATATCAATATTATTATTATGATCACCCAGTTGTATTACTGAGTGAATAACAGAAATAATCCTAAAAGTAAATACATGGTTAGAACCCATCATAGAGATATGGTGTGCTAAAGAATTTGTGTCTACATTTCTCCTAATCTCAGATTTATGTTCAAGGATTCTATCCTTTAATCTCCTTGTTGACTTGCCCACATAAAACCCGGGACACTGCATGCATGTAGCAAGATATACTATCCCTGAAGTGTTACATGTTGCTGTGCATTGAACAGTAAATTTTCTACCACTAACAGGGTGCACAAAATCCAAACCCTGGTTTATGTTGACACAACATGAGCAATTAAAGCATGGGAATGCACCCTTCTTCTTGAAATCTAACCTTATCAAGTTATTTAAAGAAAAGTCCTAATAACACAACAGTGGTTTTAAATTCTTATAATTTTGATAACTAGAGGAGGGTTTATCAGGTAACCATTTTTCATTCCCAGGTATAGAATTTAAGATAAGCCAATTATTTCTTATGACCTTCTCAACTGCCCTACTCATCCTATTGTATGTCATAAGATATCTAAGTGGCTGTTCATTTTTAACATCTGTATTATCAATACCAGAGGTGCCAGTAGCAGAATAATACGGTCTAGCCTTAGAATCTCTCAAACTCAATGCACCCTTCATAGCAATTTCTGTTTCCCCCATATTATAACCTCTCGCTAGGAAATTATTACTCACTTCCTGCATCTGTTTATTACACACCTCGATTTCCATATTCAGTCTACTAGCTCTTAAATATTGACTTTTCAACACACTTTTGAAGGTTCTCCTGACATGCATACTTTTCTTATGGAGGTATTTATTTACCTGGACCTCCTTTCTATATACACTAGTTTGTAGTCCAGATTCTGTCTTAATTAATGTTATATCCAAAAAATGTAACCTATCGTCAGAAATATTTATGTCAAATTTAAGAAAATCAACAGTCAAATTCGACATAAAGTTTTCTGACGACAGGTTAAACCTTCAAAAGTGTGTTGAAAAATCAATGTTTAAGAGCTAGTAGATTGAATATGGAAATCGAGGAGTGTAATAAACAGATGCAGGAAGTGAGTAATAATTTCCTAGTGAGAGGTTATAATATAGAAGAAACAGAAATTGCTATGAAGGGTGCATTGAGTTTGAGAGATTCTAAGGTTAGACCATATTATTCTGCTACTGGCACCTCTACTATTGATAATACAGATGTTAAAAATGAACAGCCACTTAGATATCTTATGACATCCAATAGGATGAGTAGGGCAGTTGAGAAGGTCATAAGAAATAATTGGTTTATCTTAAAATCTATACCTGGAAATGAAAAATGGTTACCTGATAAACCCACCTCTAGCTATCGAAATTGTAAGAATTTAAAACCACTGTTGTGTTATTAGGACTTTTCTTTAAATAACTTGATAAGGTTAGATTTCAAGAAGAAGGGTGCATTCCCATGCTTTAATTGCTCATGTTGTGTCAACATAAACCAGGGTTTGGATTTTGTGCACCCTGTTAGTGGTAGAAAATTTACTTTTCAATGCACAGCAACATGTAGCACTTCAGGGATAGTATATCTTGTTACATGCATGCAGTGTCCTGGGTTTTATGTGGGCAAGTCAACAAGGAAATTAAGGGATAGAATCCTTGAACATAAATCTGAGATTAGGAGAAATGTAGACACAAATTCTTTAGAGCACCATATCTCTATGATGGGTTCTAACCATGTATTTACTTTTAGGGTTATTTCTGTTATTCACTCAGTAATACAACTGGGTGATCATAATAATAATATTGATATGAGGGAATATGAATGGATAGTGAGACTTGAAGTGGATAAAGCTCCTGGTATAAATAAGCAGGTCACTTTGAAACCGGTTCTTAAAAGAAAACAAAGAAAGATTAGGAAAAAATAAATAATGACAATGAAGTTGTTTTGTCTACATATAGAATTTTTTCTTAATTTTTTCTTAATTCCTATGGCTAGTATGCCTATTGGTAATATAAATGTGTTTAGGATGATTAGTAAAACCATTAACAGTCTCCCGCGGTGGTGGTGCTGCGATAGCATTGTCGCCTCACAGTAAGACACTATCCGGTTCGATTCTCAGCTAGAGCGTCTTCTGCGTGGAGACATGCGTGAATGGGCGTACTGTTGTGCGGCAGGCCTGGCAAGACGGTACGTAGAAATCAACTGCCAATCATTAGCGGACCGGAGTTCCACTGTGGTGACCCCTAACCGGGAAAAGCCGAAAGATACAAACAAAGTAAAAACATTAACAGTATCATTTTTTTTCCTTGACTAATGCTCCATTAGAGTTACTATGTCTTTAAGCATTAAGTAAGTATTGCAATTAGGCTATGGCTGTGTCATGTGTTTTGTATATAAATTCTTGATTTTAACTTTTTTATGTAAGACACTGAGGAAGGATACTTTGTTATCTGAAAGCTTAGTCAGTTTTAATACATTTGTACTTGGTTTGAGATATTTGATGCTATGGAGAGAATATTTTTTGCTTTTTGTTGTGCAGGGACATAGGCAGTCTCTCATTACTTCATAACTGTGCCTTTAGTGGTCTGCCAGTGATTGGCCAGACTACATCACTATTCCATACTACATGGACAACTAAAGTGCTGCTAACCTGTCTGCACAAATCCAATGTTGTGTGCAGCTGACAGTTAAATTTTATGTACTCTGTCTTGGGTACTTCCACCTGCGTACTGTGTGCATGTATAGGCCCACATTCATGGCATGTCCATCTTTCAGACGGTAACAGATATTGACATCTGGACAGTGGGTATTGATGACTGCTGACATGGGTATTGCTGAGATGCATTGCATTTGGCACTGCAATTGTCAGAACATGGCCCTGTCAACCACAATACTGCTCTTAGGCCACCGAGACACAACCATCCATGCCTACATGCTGACCACTTCCAGACAATATTGAACAGACAGACCCCTACATATTGTACACATGCAACAATCTATCCTATAGATTGGGCTAGCTCAGGTAATCTGTGCTCCACTGATACTACTTCCCACACTTACATGTTACTGCATTTCTACATAGGATTGTGGGGGGGGGGGGAGCACACCTGACAAGTGTAAACTGTGCTTTGACTGTACTGGTATATCAGGTACTCTGTTGGTGTCCATATCATTTTGAATTCTGACCTATCATGCAGACTGGAGGCATATCAGTAAAGTACAGATCTTAGGTTTTATTGACCTACATTTCAGTTTCAGACTTCTTACCCTTCAGAACCAACATACAACTGACAGACCTGTTGCAGTCTGTCTGTGGAGAGGTCTGTTCACCATTGCCATCAATTGGAGGCCTTAGCCCAGTCTTTCTTTATGGTCATCTACACCTGTCCTGCTGGCTGAGGCTGGTGGTAGGTATGTGAGCCTCACTGACATGCAAGTGTGTCCTATGGACACACATTTGGGTCACCACATGTACTGTGGTGGAGTTTGGCACCTTGTCTAGTATTGCCGAGTGTGTTGACACCAGTATTTGTTATGGATTTCATGATGCCCATATAGATGTCCAGTATCTGCTACCATCCCATTCAGCCAACCGAGTCCTTTTCATGCTTGCATCCATACCATAGATACAACTATCAGAACACACTACTCAATTCAGTAATTGATAGGAAGGGTGACTTACCTTGTGGCTGGGCTAGTATGAGGATGGTGATGGAGGGCCGACTATGTCGAATGCACATAGTATACTACCTATACATGATAAAGCACAGGTAGTGTCATATTTGGCATCCATTTTACTAGATGTACGAGTCAGAGAGAGGTGTCATTCCCTGGGTCCCTACCATGTCAATGTATGTGCTATGTGATGCCTCTTTCACAAAGCCTGGGCATGCCTCCTTCTGCCTACATGGGCAGGCTCAGGTGGTTCCTCCTCCGAGTCCCTCTGTGCGTGTGCTGGCCTTGGCAATGGTAGGAGTCTTTGTGGCCTTGCCCCATGCTGTTCCTGCTGCAGCTGTTCCGCAGGATCATATTGTGTAGCAAGGCACATACTATGAACATTTGTGTACATGTAGCTGGAGAGTACTGCAAGGCTCCACCAGATATATCCAGGCAGCAGAACCGTGACTTGAGCATCCCAACCACACACTCTATTATAATTCTGGTTTGTGCGTGTGCCCCATTATGGACTTCTTTTTCAGGTGTTTGTGCATTTTTGAGGGGTGTCATCAGCCACGACTCCAGTGTGTAGCCAGCATCCCCTACTAGATGGCCATATAGGATTCCCCCCCCCTAACAAATGACTGGTACAGCTGTGTCATATGCCAGGTGTGGGAGTCGTGATAGCTTCCAGGGCTGCCAGCATGCACATTCAAGATAATGCCCTGGGAATCACATACAACCTGGCAGTTGATGAAGGGGAAGCCCTTGCAGTTTATGTAGACCCTACCCCGCTCACCGGGTGGTGCATTGATGTGTATGTGCGTGCAGTCTATAGCACCCACTACCTCAGGGTATTCTGTTATTTGGTGGAAGAGACGCATATTGCTGGTCAACGTCTCATGGGGGTTGAGGAAATATATGTGCTCACCGGCATGTGCTGACATGCCATCCAGGAAATGGTGGAGTACCTTGGATGCTGATGCCTGTGAGATCCCCATGATATCCCCAGTTGCCCTTTGGAAGGTACCTGTGGCTAGTAAGGCCGCTCATTCATGCAAAAATGGCTCTATACTGGGTCGCACGGTGGCTATATTGCGTGCAGGAGCTGCTACACTGTTCCTGCATGGAATTTGGCCTATCGTGAATCTGGCCGATAATCTCAACAAGTATGGGCCTATGATGGAGACCTGTGGGATAGCCTGACTTTAACCTCAACTTTTACCTCCCCCATTGCTGTATGAAACTTGCCATGTCCTATCTGTAAGCCGTGCAGCAATCTATCTTAGCAAGAGTACATCAATACCTAATTGTTCTAATTTATTTAGGAGTGTTTTGTGCATAATCCTATCAAATTGTAAGGTTAAATCTGTATAAATTACATCAGAACACAATTTTTCATTCACAGCTGTTATTCTATTGTTATAGGCCATCATATTACAGGTGGTAATATGTCTATTTTTAACATATTCTTGCTGATATATGGTTTCAAGTCTCAACTTTTCCAATTCTGAGAATAATTTATCCAATATAACCTTCTCCATTATTTTTACAAAACATGAAAATAAACGTATGGGTCTGTATGACTCTGGGTTTGTCCTACTTCCCTTTCCCATAAATACAAGTTTAACAAGTGCATGTCTCCAATCATAAAGAAAATTATTAGTTCTGTCACCTTCCTGTGCTTTGTTTATATCCAGATGACTTAGTTCTTTTTCAGTATAATCCACTTTCATTTCAGTATCTGAGGTTAACTGGATGTCGCTGACAACTTATCACCTCCTATGTAGAGCCAAACAGCGTTGCAGATGATTGTGTAAATATATCTATAATCTGTTGTGTCTGAGAATACATTTTAGAATCTACATACACTTTATCAATTTGTTTGTCTTTATTCCTTCTATATCTTATCTATGAAATGGTGTCCTACTATTCTCAATATCTTTATATACATTTTCAACAAATTTTTCTTGATTTTGTATCACACTATGTTTAAGTTGTCTGTATAACTTGTTTATTTCAGTTTTCACAGTCATAGCCCAAGCTGTTTGACATTTCTTATATTGTTTGTTTCACATCTTAATCAAGTATGTTGTCTTTATGGAAATGCATCCTCCTGATGTTGTGCACCTAGATCCTGATGTTAACCATTTTTATTTTATTTTTTGCATTCAAACAATTTCTTTCAAAACATTCACATTCCTTCTGCAGATTTTCCACTAAATGCATCACTCCAATTATGTTTATTTAGTGATTGTTTTATTTCCATATAATCTGTTATTAATCATCATGCATTGGTTTAGACTTCAGCTTGACAAAATTATCTATCAACAAATTAGCATTTATAACCCCATGACCACTACACATTGTACTGTAGGGCACAGTATTCTTAAGATAGTAGAACACGGATCACAGACTGGGCACCGTGGCAATGCTAGCCACTCAACAGTGTAAAATATGGCTCTAGGAAATTCAGTCATGTTGACTAATGTCGCCAAAATGGTCATGGGTAGTTACTGGTGATAAGTGGGTTGAGGGCCCAGCCTACTCTGACCTACACCAGGGACCCTTGCTAATGGTGGGAGGGGTATATGTGCCCCTATTGACCAATGTGTGCCTGCTATAAAGCCCAGCAGCTCTGGGTCAATAAGCTACTGGCCTTCCAGTGTCTAGTTGCCAAGCCTGGGTTACCTGGGATAGCTGTGTTGAGCGAAAGCTGGATGTAAAACCAACCAACCTGCCAACATGAACTGAGAACTGCTACACTTAATGTAGGTTCACTGACAGGACACAACTTGGAAGTGGATTACATGATGACACAGAGGATGCTGGACATCCTATGTATCCAAGAGATGAGACGGAAGGGGAGTGCAGCAAAGCCACTTGGCTTGGGACCCAGACTCTACAACTCAAAGGGCGGACAGGCTAGAAATGGTGTAGGAATTATGGTGAGAGAGAGGCTTCAGAAGGCAGTGAAGGATATCATAAGAATTAATGACAGACTCATGGCAATCAGACTCCAGTGTAATGATAGGGCAGTATTCATAATCTCAGCCTATGCACCACAACAGGGTTGTGATAGTGAGGAAAGGGGAGCTTGCAATCAGCAGTTGCAGGACCTATTAGAAAAAGCAGGGCAACATGAATTGGTGCTGATAATGGGCAACTTGAATGCACATATTGGGACAGACAGAACAGGATATGAGGACTAAACACTGATGGTCTAGTCCAAGTAGCTTAGGAAAATATGAACACCAACATTTTTGTGACTATCTATTTAGGATATGAGGACTGCCTGCATCCACATGGGTGGGGCAACAGGAATAAAGAAGGAGAAGCAATTCTAGACTTCTATCTAGCAAATGGCTTGATAGTAGCCAGCACATGGCTCAGAATGAGAGACAGTCACAAGATCACATGCAAGAGTAGTCAACATGTAACTCAGGTAGACTTCCTTCTAATAAGGGAAAGGCACTGGGGTAGAATCAGTGACTGCAAAGTCATCACCAATTAAACAATCAGCCCACAGCATAAATCACTTGTTGCCACAATCAGCTGCAAGCACTGGTCAGAGAAGGCTATAAGGTTAACAGAGACCAAGCTGAAGACCTGGAAGTTGACTGGAGAGAAAGTACAACAGTTCAAGGAATTAGTCAGGGCTCTAGCACCCCAAGAAGAGGAGAAAATGGGTGGAGTTGAACAAGAATGGCAGCGCCTAAAACAGCATGTGTTAGGACTACAGAAAATATATGTGACCGAGCCAGGTATACAAATAAGATACATAAGGAAAGCTGGTGATGGAGTCCAGAAGTCCAGGAAGTCAACAAAAGAAAGGAGTGCAGGAAGAAGTGGAAGATAGAAAAGAATGACCAGGCTAAAAAGGACTACTGTTTGGCTAACAAAGAAGCTAAGAAGTTGCAATAGCAAAGAATAGAGCATCAGAGGCACTCTACCAAATTCGGGAAAGTGACTCAGTAAGTGGCACAAAGAAACTATATCAGGTTGCAAGGCAAAGACAGAAAGATAAAGAAGATAGTCAGACACACTTCATATGGGATGCCAGCAACAACCTGCTCACCATTCCACAGGACATTGAAGGCAGATGGAAGGAATATTTCTAGTAGGTTCTGAGTGAAAAAAAAACCCACAGAAGCTGTACTGCCTCAAAAATAGCCTACAATGAGAAAAGAAGAGGAGCCCACCCTAGAACAAGTAAGAACAGCACTAAGGAAAATGAAGTCAGGGAAAGCAGCAGGCTCAGATGAGGTCACATCAGATATGATAAAGATGCTGGGTGAGATAGGGGAGAAATGGCTCCTGGAGGTACTAATAGCAGTATGGAGAGAAAGGCGTATCCCAGATGACTGGAGAATAAGCATACGTGTGCCAGTGTACATGAACAAATGGGACATCCACAACTGTGGGCAGTACAGAGGCTTCAAACTCCTATCACATTGCATGGAAGTTCTGGAGAGGGTGATTGATAAATGGATACACAGAGTAGTAGAATGTAAGATGGGAGATGAGCAGTTCGGATTCATATCAGGATGCAGCACAACTCACCCGATGTTTGCAGTGAGACAGATACTTGTGAAAAAGCTAGAGATGAGGAGAGAGTCCAACTGGGCATTCCTAGAGTTGGAGAAAGCATATGACAAGGTCCTAAGAAAGCTAATCTGGGCAGTACTGCAGTGGTTTGAAATCCCAGAAATATTGGTAGAATTAGTGCAGGCTATGTATAAAGACCCAATGACACAAGTATGAAAAGTGTTCAGCCTCACAGAGGGGTTCCGTTGAGAGTAGGTGTACACCAGGGTTCAGCTCTGAGCCCACTGCTGTTCATACTGGTGATGGACTATATTAACAAACAGGTTAGAGGGGACAGATCAGCAAAGCTGCTGTATGCAGACTGTGTGGCATTACAGACAGACTCTGAGCTAGACCTTCAGTAAAGGAAAGGAGAATGGAATGCAAAACTGAAGGCACATGGGATGAAACTAAGCACAGGTAAGACAGTGGTAATGGCAGCAAACTGGGAAAATCTGAAGAAGCTGAGAACAGAGATAGAAGGGAAGAGAGTGGAGCAGGTAAACATCTTCAAGTATCTGGGAGGGGTGGTTGAGGAGAGAAGGGAAGTCTTAATGAAGAGGTCAAAGCTAGAATAAGAGGGGTTGCAGCGAACTGGCATAGAATGTCAGGTGTAGTCTATGACAGAAGAATGTCAAAGAAGCTGAAAAGTAAGATGCACAAGACAGTGGTGCAACCAGTACTACTCTATGGTACAGAAACCTGGGCAGTAAATGTGGAACAGTTGAAGAAGTTAGAGGAGATGGAAATGAAGTGACTGAGAAGGGTGGTAGGATGCACACTGTGGGACAGACTAAGAAATGAGGACATAAGAGCAGAATCCAAAGTAGCTCCAATTGTAGAAAAGATCAAAGAGAGCAGATTACTGTGGTTTGCACACATGCAGAAAAGCAGAAGACACTCTGGTGAGGAAGATTTGGGACAGACAGGAAGAAGGTAAGAGGAAGCGAGGACATCCAGCAAAGAGGTGGATGGATTATGTGAAAGAAGATCTGCGACATTCAGGCATGAGTGTTGAAGAAGGCAGGAGTGTGGCACTGAATAGAGAAAGTTGGAGACAGTTAACATGATACCCCGACCCCATTAAGAAAAATGGGAAAAAGGGGGCTGATGATGACGATCACTGCACACCAACAGTGGTAAAACTTGATATGAAATAACAGTAATTTCTTTAGGGACACAAGCAATGTCTAGTATGTTCCGTTCCCTGGTAGGCTTTTTTAGAATCTGAAGCAATTGTCATTCCTCTACATATGTTGTAAATTATTGTCTTACTAACGCTGTTGAAGCTATCTTATTCCTGTCTGTTTCTGGTAAATTTGAGTCCCCAGCCACTATTCCTTCTGCCATGTTTCATGGAAGAAATGTATGAATTCCTCTAAGTTATCAACAATAGTTATATGTTCTAGAGTTATCTTAATTTTCACAGTTAGACAATCTAGAGTATTTGTGTTGTCAGTGAACATGTAATAATCACAGTTCTCATAACAAACTTTAACCCCTTATCATAACACCTCCATCTGATTTTTTTGTCAGAATGTCTGTTACAGTAAAAACATTTATACCCTGGCAGAACTGATTTCTAGTCATTGTTTTTAAGCGTTTCATAAACAGTAACAAAATCAATCTTATGGCAATGAAGCATATTTTTCATTAATAAAAAACTCTATTATTAATGCTTCTAGCATTAACAACCATCAGAAATTCATCAAATGTTGCTATCTGTGAAATATTACGTTTTCTACATGGAAAAAAATCCTGGCTTGTGTTTGTCAAATAGTACAAAATATCTGCTGCAAAAGTTTTCTTTCCTGATCTTAGCAAGTGCATGCCATACTCCCCCGGATTCAGCAAGCTCTGTACAGAGTGCAGGAATAGTGCAAGAGCTGTTGCATGCAATATGGCCGACGAGCAATCCAGGAATGAGCTGCCGGGACATGCACGAGCGCTCTTACACTATTCCTGCACAGACACAACTGCTATATGCTAATCACCTCATTTGCTGGTGAAAACCATGCAAATAAGCTGAATTAGAGATCCAGGAAGCAGGCAGGCGTCTGTGCAGGAATAGTGTAACCTGCAGAAATGCATTCGGTTACTAACCAAATACATTTCTGCAAATTACAAAATGGAGGCATGACAGCTCGAAAGAAAGCATGTATTCAATGTAGTATGCATGCCAATGGCCAAATATATGGCCATTGGCAAGAAATATAGTTGCAATTTTCTAAAAAAACAAGTTTTTTTTTGGCCGATCTCGGCCGTTTAATCGTAGGGCAGTGGTGCGCAAATGGGATTGCCACGAAAATAAGAAAAAAGGGGGAAATAAGCTTTTATACCCAAATCACCATTCTGCCATAATAGTCAATGGCATGCATAAGACAACAATACCATGGAATAGTGGTTGCTAAGGGGAAGGCTCAGTGTGAGTGTGGTAACTATGAATTAGCATTCTGGTTTATGTAAATGAGGGGATTGATACTGAATCACAGATTTCCTCTCAGTGTTAGCTTGCACCCAACCGTGTAGGTGCAGCAACACCATTGCATAAGTATAAGAGGTGGATGACCTCATAAAGGGGTATGTCATGAATGCTATAAGCTTATTGGAGCTCTGTGGCCCGTGTTTACCCTTAGCTAAGCAATGCTAAGAAAGGGGGTGTGTCTCATATTGTTGAGCACTGTTTTCCTTGCTTAAATGGGTGTGTGCACCGCTCACAGGTTTAAAAAAAAAAAAACAGCAAATAGCAGCACTGTTCACATCTGAGCACTGGGTATGCACAGCGTGCCTCGGGGCTTAAACAGGAAGGCAATGGGAAGGGAAAACAGCAGTAGGAAGGCAATCAAGGAGAACTAGCATAGCTGGCAGGATAAATGTATCAGAATAAGCCAATTACACAGGCAGCAGCCCAGCACACTACTATAAACTATGCAACCACCTGTCAGTCTGCTTTTTCCCACAGACTCTACACCACTGGTGTACACAGACTGGGAAATTTTACCTGACAAAACTAACAAAATGTAAGGGGCTGCTGTTGCTCTCATACATCAATGTGTGCAAGAGGCTGAGGATGGTGAGGATGTGAATGCTGATGACCATCCCACAGTGAGGAGGAGGAAAAGAGTGTGCAGACCCAGGGTAACCTACCAGGGGCTACATGAGCTGGAGATAGTGGGGCGCTATAGGGTGGGCAGGGACATTCTACAACAAATTGTTGAGCTGTGCCGGCCCTGCCTCACACACAGAACCAACAGAGGGGAACTCATCCCAGTGGATACCAAGGTATGTGTAGGCTTAAGATTACTAGCCACAGGTACCTACCAAAGGGCAACTGGCGATATCATGGGGATCTCACAGGCATCAGCATCCAGGGTACTTCACCAGTTCCTGGATGGCATGTCAGCACATGCTGGTTAGCACATATATTTCCTTAACACCCATGAGGCATTGACCAGCAATATGCATCTCTTCCACAAAATAACAAAATACCCTGAGGTAGTGGGCGCTATAGACTGCACACACATAAACATCAAATCACCACCCGGTGAGTGGGGTAGGGTCTACATAAACCGCAAGGGCTTCCCTTCCATCAACTGTCAGGTTGTGTGCGATGCCCTGGGCATTATCTTGAATGTGTGTCCTGACAGCCCTGGAAGATATCACGACTCCCACATCTGGCATATGACAGCTGTACCAGTCATTTGCCAGTGGGGACATCCCATATGGCCACCTAGTGGGAGATGATGGCTAGGCACTGGAACTGTGGCTGATGACACCCCTCAGAAATGCACACACAGCTGAACAAGAATGCCATAATTAGGCACACGTACAGACCAGAATCATTATAGAGCATGTGTTTGGGATGTTCAAGTCACAGTTCCGCTGCCTGGACATATCCGGTGGAGCCTTGCAGAACTCTCCAGCTACATGTACACAAATGTTCATAGTATGTGCCATGCTACACAATATGATCCTGTGGAAACAGCTGCAGCAGGAAAAGCATGGGGTAGGGCCACACAGCCTCCCACCATTGCAAGGCCAGCACAGGCACAGAGGGACTTAGAGGAGGAACATCCTGAGCCTGCCCCTGTAGGCAAAAGGAGGCATGCCCAGTATGCCCAGGCCTTGGCAAAGAAGCAACGCATAGCACATACACTGACAGAGTAGGGACCCAGGGAATGACACCTCTCTCTGACTCATACATACAGTAAAAGGGATGCCAAACATGACACTACCTGTACTTTACCATGCATAGGTAGTATATTATGTGCATCTGACATAGTCAGCCCTCCAGCACCATCCTCAATACTGGCCCAGCCACAAGGTAAGTCTCCCTTCCTATCAATTACTGAATGGAGTAGTATGTTATGATAGTTGTATGTATGGTATGGACACGAGTATGCAAGGGAATTGGGTGGCTGAATGCGATGGCAGCAGATACTGGACACCTATATGGGCAGCATGAAATCCATAACAAATACTGGTGTCAACATACTAGGCAGTACTAGACAAGGTGACAAATCCCTCTGCAGTACATCGGTGGCCCAAATAACTGTGTGTATCCATAGAACACACACATGCATGTCAGTGAAGCTCACATACTCACCACCAGCCTCAGCCAGTAGGAAAGGTGCAGATTACCATAAAGAAAGGCTGGGCTAAGGCCTCCAATTGATGGCAATGGTGAACAGTCCCACTCCAGTCCTACACAGACAGATTACAACAGATCTGGCAGTTGTATATTAGTTCTGAAGGGTAAGAAGTCTGAAACTGAAATGTAAGTCAATAAAACATAAAATCTGTACTCTACTGATATGCCTCGAGTCTGCATGGTAGGTCAGAATAGAATATGAAATGGAAGTCAACAGAGTACTTGAAATACCAGTACAGTCATAGCAAATGTTTAAAGTTGTCAGGTGTGCCCCCCCCAACACTCCTACGTAGAAATTCAGTAACATGTAAGTGTGAGGAGTAATACCAGTGGAGCACAGATTACTCAAGCCTGCCCAATCTACAGGCTAGATTGTTGCGTGTGTACAATATGCAGGGGTATGTGTGTTACATTGTTGTGTGTTCAATATTGTCTGGAAGTGGTCAGCATTTTGGCATGGAGGGTTGTGTCTTGGTGGCTTATGGGCAGTACTGTAGTTGACAGGACCATGTTCTGACAACTGCAGTACCAACCGCAATACTTCTCAGCAATACCCATGTCAGCAGTCATCCATACTCACTGTCCAGATGTCTAAATCTGTCACCGTCTGAAAGATGGACATGCCATGAATATGGGCACATACATACACACAGTACACAGGTGGAAGTACCCTAGACAGAGAGCATAAAATGTAACTGTCAACTGCACACAACTCTGGAATTGTACATAACAGGTTAGCAGTACATTAGTTGTCTGTGTAGTATGGAATACGGGTGTAGTCTGGACAATCATTGGCAGACCATAAAAGGCACAGTTATGAAGTAATGAGACTGCCTATGTCCCCACACAAGACAGTATAACGGGAATGTCCCAGGTATATCTGTGAGTCAGCTGTAAGTAGCTTCCATACCACACATGCACTCAGCTCACCCCACCATCAGCCACAGTTTTATCACAGGTCATATCCTTGCTTTTGGGAATGAGTACAGTATGACCCTACATCTGTATGGGCATACCCACAGAATGCAGCATGCTGAAGAGGTGTTCTATGCAGGTGTGTCCCTAACTGTAAGCAGCACCCTGCCTGCATCCAGACCAATGGATCAATATAGACAGGAAGTATTGCCATTAACACCTTGCACACTTACCCTGTCACCCCAGGGGAATCCACTGGCTCACAGCCTGGGAATGTAGGAGTGATAGAATGCTCTGGGCTGCTACAGATGGCCTGCATCACTACCGAATGACCTACAGTCCTCTGTCTAATGCCTGTGCCTCACCCATAGTGCCAGTGTATGGTATTTCATGGGGTCCTAACTAACAAACAAACATAGTCACCAGAACACAGATGCAAGGCCATGTTGACAAATCCCAGTAGCATGCCCCCCATGTCCTACTGCATGAACTGTCGACCAATCCACAAATGCCACTTGGATGAAGGGCCAAATATAAGAACACTTCTCAGATATCACTCACATAATGTTGTGAAGAGGATAGAATAACAGGGGGGTGCAGAAACATGGACGTCATGGACTGTGTGAAGTCTGAAACTCTGATGTGTGCCCCCATATTATCCTTGCCTGCAAACCCAGGAATGGGTGGCTACAAATCTGCTCAAAAAACACAATGTGAAGGGGAATTGATCAGATATATGAGCCCTGCCTCTGGGTTATCTGAGTGAATCTGTACAGCTGAGAGGTATGGCCAGAGCAGGATATGGCCAATCTGTTATGTCGATATCTTTACAAGAAAGGGATCCCCAGCCACCATACTACCAAGGTGCTGGACCACTTAAATAGACCCATCAGCAAGTGTCTGTAGTAACCCCTCCAGAATGACATGAGTGTGCAAGAATGTGTAGGCTGCAGACCACAGTACTGGACTCAGCTGCATTCATCTTGTATTTCACGGTAAATGTGAGCAATTAATCTTATCTGTCAGTAGTTGATGACATAATACATCACAGTATAAAACAGTATATATGTCTAAATATCTCTGCTAACACCAACCATGTAATACAAGCAGCACAGACAGCAATAGTTACAGTATCCCCCTATGTTTCACCCATTGTGACTCCGTATTGTCAACCTATCTACAGATATCCTGCAGAAAAAGATTGCTAGCTGTAGGTGTAGAACACCAAAGCCTGGACTGGAGTACAACCGTACCTGGAATGGATTCACACACTCAATACAGAAGGTCATACTGGGCATGCTCCTACACTTGGAGAAATGAAGCCTATGTCTGACAACACAGTGGACTATACATATCTGCCATCTGCAGATGTCTGTGCATACATACCAAATTGCACACCAATTATGCTTCACACACACATTGGATAGGAATACTCACACATATCTAAGGCCAACAAACTATAATATGACAAATATGTATGCACACAGATCTTGGGAATAGAGGGACAGTGACAGAGAGAATGCCATTATGAGGGCTGTCCCACCCACTACACATCCAATTGGCCTATATCACATGATGTGCTGATGTGTGTGTGTGTGTGTGTGTGTGTGTGTGTGTGTGTGTGTGTGTGTGTGTGTGTGTGTGTGTGTAATAACAGAATCCACTGCAGAGTGGGTATTGCTACATTTTCATACTGAGGACCCATATGTCCCAATGTCACATTACAAGGCTAACAGTTGTCAAACACCATAGAGGTTTTTGTAGGCAATCCACAGCCATAAATGTATATATAGGCAACCATTATAATACCCAGAGACCTCTCTCCACCCACGGATCATGCACAAACACGTTTGGCTCTTTCTCCCTTCCTTTTTTTTCTTTATCTCTATCTCTCACCCCCCTCTCTGTTAGATATGGAAAATGCATCTGTTTTGCATAGTCAGCAGCTTGATTTGGTAGGTAATGCTCACGATCAGCTGATGGCCTGTGCATGAATTGGAGGCCCCCATTTGCTAATTGCATGTGAAACAGCTGTGGTATCATTCCTATAGCTAATTGCATGGAAACACA
>NC_056741.1:1053028048-1053078048 GCF_019279795.1 Protopterus annectens | reverse complement strand
AAACTACTAATGTATCAACTCCTTTGCTCATTGCCTTCTGAAATTCATAAATCCCAGTGCCCTGGATCAACTTATCCACACCTCCACCAGGAGAAACAATATCATAGACCTAGTCATTACCAACATGAGTGACCAGTGTTCCACACCTGAAGTCAACTCCTCATTGGTCAGATCCGACCATAAGCTATTCACCCTAGATATTTGTGTTCCGCCCCCACCCACCATTAAGGAAACCATGGTAAAATAATTCTCCAAAGCCAATGTCATGCTTTTTAAGATAGAAGTGGTGAACTTCATGACACCCATGCAGATGGACAATACAGTTACGACTGCTAAATCCTACACAAATGCACTCTATAAGCACTTACATAAGAGCATGGATCATGTTATCCCAAACAAAGCCAAGATGCTGTCCTACAATAAGAGGAAGCCAATCTGATGGCCTCCTACCATAAACAAATTCTACAACAGAAGGAAGAAACTGTTGCAAAAAAGAGTAAAATCCCATGAGTGGAGGAGCTCCCTGGTCAGCCTAATTAAGAAGCTGAGATCCCTTATAAGATCCTCCAAAGCTAGCTACGAAAACAAAATCATCACTGATTCTAAGGACAACCACAAAGCCTTCTATAGCTATTTCAAGAATTCCAATGGCAACACCCAGATCTGCTCTGAGTTACAGCACAATGGCACAAAAATTACAGAACCAACTGATATTGCCAACATCCTGGCAGATAGGTTCAGAAATAACTTTAGCCCCCTCTCACACTCTAAAGGGCCAATATCTATACAGAAAGAATGCAGAGTCCCTGTAATCACATCTATGCAGGTAAAAGATGCTCTCTCTAAAACCAAAAACACAGCATCCATGGGACTGGACAACATCCCAGACTGTTTTGCATGATCTCCAGAATGAACTGGCTCCTCACCTAAGCACCATGTTCGATCATAGTCTCACATTAGGTTTTGTACCTACTGAATGGCACACAGCAACAGTTATCCCACCCCACAAAGGGTGAGCCACTGCTGATCCTGGGAACTATCGCCCTATTAGCCTGACATGCCTGGTCTGCAAGGCCTTGGAACGTATCATAATGGAACTCATAACCAAAGACATTGGTAACCTCCAAACTCTGGACCCCACCCAGTTTGGGCTAGTGAAAGGCAGATCATGCCTTTTGAACCTGATCAACTTCTTTGAGGCAGTCACCAAAGCCCTAGACAAGGGTAACATGGTTCACACAGCTTATCTTAACCTCGCCAAGGCTTTCGACACCATCCACCATTCTGGAATTATTGCTAAACTCACTAAACTAGGTACAAATCCCTATGTCACAAGATGGGTTGCCAACTGTCTCACTGACAGAACCCACACTGTAAAAGTTGCAGACTCAAATCCGATGTCAAACCAGTGATGAGTGGAGAACCACAGGGTTCAGTCCTGGGACCTCTACTGTTTGGTATCTACTTCTCTGAAGTACAGGCTGACACAGAAGGCCTCTGGCTAATTAAGTATACAGACGACTACAAACTATGAGCCATAGTCAAGTCCACAAATGATGTGGACATCCTACAGAAGGGCCTCACTGAGACAGATGCCTGGTGTCAGAATCATGTCCTCAAGCTCAATCATCCCCTTTGGTAAAAAACTCTGTACCCATGAACTACCACATAAACAGCAGTCTACTTATTGCTGAATGTGTGATAAGAGACCTTGGGACCCGGGAGGACAGTAGTCTCTCCTTTGATAATCACATTGCCACATTAGTCAGGAAATCATTCTATGTGTCACACCTCATCACAAAAGGGTTCTCATTGAGGAAAAATAGATCATTGTTCCCCTCTACTTGGCACTCCTTAGACCCATTATAGAGTACAATGCCCCTTTGGAATGTACCTCACAAGACATCTGCAGCAGCTGGAAAGGCCACAGAAGTACCTCTCAAAGAGGATTACTGGCCTCAAACAGATGCTCTACACTGACCGTCTCAAAAAAGTCCAGCTTTACTCTGTAGCATATCACCTACTAAAAGGAGATCTCTGCCTACCATATAAAGCTATGTTAAACCCAAAGCTGTTGGACATGCTACACCTAAAGAAATCTCAATCCCTCCAAGCTACATGCTCTAGGGACCTAACCCTTGTCACCGCATTAAACAGGACATCCTGGAGGGATAGATTCCTATACTCTGGAACAAGCTACCCATCTATGTCAAGCAAAGTTCCTCTTTAGCACTCTTCAAGAAAAATCTTGATGAGTGAATGGGAAATAGGAAATACACCTCGGTGATCACTTCTGTGGCTTTGCTTGACAGGGGCACAGGAAATTAACTTTCTTGGGTGGCATAAGCCAGGGAACCTTGTTGGCTAGACTTACTTAGGCCCTTGGGCCGTTAGTCTAGTACCTACCTATGAACCTATTAGTGTCTGTGTATTTGAAAGGATCTACTTCAGTTTGCAGAAAATATATTTCCCAGGAGATCATTTGTCTGAGAACTAACTGGCAAAAGGTAACATTTCAAAGAAATCATCTTGTAGAAATTCATTCCATCAAAACTAGTAGTGGATGTGTCAATGCCCTCTTATCTACTGTACAGCTGTACAGCAATACTGGAGTTGGTATATATAGTTGGGTGTGGTTGTTGTGGGCACAGCCACCCACATTGTGGTTATTGTGAGAATCCCCCCGCTTAGTGTGCTGTTATATTATGCAGTTTATGTTAAGAGGTTAAGTAGTTGTTAATCACATTATGTGTGGTTCTATGCCTCTCTACACCCTCAAAAGTAGTGGGTGTGAACCCCACACCAGCACACCTATGTTTACCATCTCCAGGACTACACTACATTGGGAAAGAGGACATATTCCCTCTCAGTACAATTTTCAATGACATTACACTGGCAGACTGATTATTTACTGATGTGATATTTTGGCAATTTGGTCTTGGTGGAATTACATAGGCCAAAATGAGTTCTCCACAAAATGAAGTACATCCATGTGAACAGTATTCTCTGTGTATTGCATCAACACAAATGTCTGTGTGTGTGTGTGTGTGTGTGTGTGTGTGTGTGTGTGTGTGTGTGTGTGTGTGTGTGTGTGTGTTATTCACAAACATTTGGTGTGTGCCACCCAGTACACTTACCATTGTCCACTGTACAAGAGCTGATTACATCAGACACCATGCACTCACCTGTATACACCCCTCAGACCTATCAGCCATGTGGCACATGCAGTAACGGTTATACAGGCCTGTTGCTTGTGTACAGCTGTACCCAGGATATGACACAGTCAATGTGTCACCACAGTGCCACAGCCCTTGTAGGTAAGGACAGCAGACCAACATCCTCCTGACACATACACACCTAGAACACAAAGAGAATACATTATAGAGACTATAGTCAGTGTTAATAACAGCTATAATGCATCATGGGTGGATCGCTACACACCCTGATGTGTAAGCATTAAACATTCCAGCTGACAACACATTAAACAGCATTACATTGCTAAGCATTAGTACATTCACCCTGTGCAAAAGAACCATATTAGCATGTCCCT
This sequence comes from Protopterus annectens, assembly GCF_019279795.1. Taxonomy (NCBI): domain Eukaryota; kingdom Metazoa; phylum Chordata; order Ceratodontiformes; family Protopteridae; genus Protopterus; species Protopterus annectens. The sequence goes on along the minus strand of NC_056741.1, from coordinate 1,053,074,498 downwards.
GCATCGATGGTATGGATGACTAGGATGTGGCACAGGTATCATCATATGCACAGGGTGTGGTGTGGGTTTGCCAGAGGCATAGGCTGAGCCATTTGGTTGGCACTATGTGTGTGGGTTAGGGGGTTATTTATTAAATGGCCTGTGCAGACATGATGTGTGTAGGTATGGAGGTGCCCTATCTGTGTTGGTGATGTGTGTGTATATATATGCACACAGTTCTGCAATGTGGCTGCCCTATACAGGTGTATGTTGGACAGTTGTGGACTGTACATGGCAGGGTGTACAGTTCGCCATGTCTGGCCTTGAACACAGTAACTGTGCCTACCAGGGGTTGCACGGGTGCCACCAGGCAGAAGCCAAGATATGGTACTCTCCCCCAAAGATGACAATTGTCTGCTGGATCTGTGTTCCTGTTGGGACTGGCCAAGACCATGTGCATGTGGCCTGCTGCATTGTGATGTGACCAGCACCCCCTGCAGTGCTGATGCTGGTACTTCCACTACAGGAGCATCTGTGAGATGTTGCACGTCCACATAGACCTCCATCTGTTGGTGTTGCTGACCTATGTCCTCATGGCTGATGCCCTATTCCCACCACATGCTCTACCACAGACACCAAATGGTCGAGGATTCCCACCATCTCACCCAACCGTCTATCCATGACCTCTGCAAAATAATGGTGGGCATCTGCAAGATCACAGATGTGTCACATACAGCAGGAGGAGTTGCCCTCTGCAGCGTTAGACTATTTCTGGTGTAACGTTCCATACATGCCTGTGCCTCCATGATGGCCCAAAACATGCATCTGGTGACACCTGCTGTGGCACTTCTGCCAGGGGCATGATGGCCAGCAGCTGTCCTATGAGCACCCCTGTACATCTGCCTGTGTGGGACCTCACCAGTCATATGGCTATGGCTGCTGTGTACAGACACACTTGCCATAGTCAACACACTTTCCTGTCCCATGCCAACACCCGCCAACTGTCCCTCATCTATGGCCACTGATGATGGGGTATGTATGGGCATTGTGACTGTGTGTGGGGATGGGATGGATAAAAGTGGGATGAGAACAAATGGCTCAGATTCAGCCTCTGACAACCCTGCCTCTGCCTCACTATGCCTATCATCATTGTCAGAGTCTGTATGGACACTAACATCAGTTTGTCTGCAGGAGGGACCCTGACCCACCTCACCACCTGTGAGGGCCAGACAAGAAATGTAAATTAAGACCTGTACATTATGGTTTACTTCTACACACACACACACACACACACACACACACACACACACACACACACACACACACACACACACACACACACACACTTACAGGTGATGTGGTACAAAGATATTTCACAGACCTCTCATTACCCAACAGTCAACATGCATGGCATATGGCACTCAACAGCATAAACAGCAGCCATACTCAATCCTTGTTACCAACATTATACATCTCTGTGATGCATGGGTTGTGTTAGTAGGTGATGCCCCTTCCCCTGGAACACACTGCACCCATGTACACAGTATTGCTGTGCACCTGTACAGCACACTAACATGTACTGTGCACCATACCTCACAAGTGTACACACCATTGCTGAATGTGTATATATGTGGCAGTTATGCTTGCTTTGTTGCTCACAGCCCCTATGCGTTTGTCTGACACTTACCTGAGATGATATAAAGACTGATGTCAATAATTAATGCCTGACCTTTGATTTGGAGATCTCATCATCAACAGTGCCTGTATGTGCAATAAAATCCAGTTACACTGACAATCTTCAAAGCTTAACGTGGATATGAGGAGTGTACACACCCTTGATGACATGCCAGCCTCTTCTATGATATGCAATGGGGCCACAATACTGCATTTGTTAACATTACACACACCTGAAATGTGACATATGACCTGCACAATCCAATGCAGTATCAAACAAATGTGTTAGTCGTGCAGATGCTGAATGAGATGCATACAATATGTGGGTTGCATAAGTGTGCACACCCTTAACACGATGGTTTGTTGAAGCACCTGTTAAGTGAACTACAGCAGTCCCTATTCCTGGAAGGGGTATGCTAGCATGGCCCATCTTCGCTTGGCATTATTTGGTCAATCTGCATTTCAAAGGTCCCCCAACCCCCAACTCTACCATATTACAAGGTCAGCTCATGCGCACAGCCCTTGGAGGTCACACAGTGTCTTCACTATTGCTGTAGAGTCTGGGTTATGTCTGGCACAATTCATAATCTTGACTGTGTTCAGATATAGCCATTCTTAGCGAGCTTTGGATGTATGCTTCAGTTCACTGTTGTGTTTCAAGCTGGCACCCCTCCCCATTCTCAGCCTTATTGCAGATGCCTGACGACTATGGATCACACATGAGTGTTATTTTGCAGTGTTCCAAATTCCAAACATCATGTCTACTGGCCTAGTTCCAGCTAATGAACAGTAACCCTAAAGGTATACACTGGCACCAGGAAGCTAAAAATGAATGCTGTCTGTAGGTTGGAGCCTTGGTCTCATGACACCATTATACATTGCAACAAATGCCTATGGGAAACTTGATGTTATGCTTATGCTACCTGTACAGAGACCAGGATGATGTTTCACATGGGACAACTCTTCCGTCTGATTACCCTAACCCATAGGCCAGACGTATGCAGAATCCAGGCGATTGTTGACACAGGTACTGCACAGACAGTAATTGCTAGTCACTCCTGAAAGTCCCTCAGTGTTGCTGCAGGTTTCTAGGCAGCCTCCATGACCAGTTTGCAACATGTTTTGTCATCTGTTTTGAATGGGCATCTGTTTATTTTCTACATCAATGTTGTCCCATAGTTCATATACACATACATGACTGTCTGCACTGTTTGCCATGGTATATGCAATGGTGAGGTAAGTCTACTTTTCCCACTCCTGAGTGCTACCTTTCAGATATGTGATCCATTTCATGGTTTGTAAGATGTGTGCAAGCCACAGCTACCTCTGTTGCAGGTGAGTGGGCAAATTTCACGGACATACTTCTCGGACAGCAGACCATTACTTGGTGTGACATTGAGGCCCTGTACTCAATGGCAGGTGTGTACTCAAAAACAGAGAATGCTGTCAGTACATCACAAGCTGCTTCCACAATATGTTATTTGGAGTGTGTGCACACATATGCTTCCAGTGTTTGGTAAGATCTGTATTCTCCATATTTGTTGTCCTAACATAGGATTCCATATTACACATTCATTGCTCATGTTAGGACCGCATTACAGGTTGCAAAAGGTGTTGAATGTGCTATTGTGGTCTGCTGTTGTTTATATCAGGAACAGTTGCCATTGCAATAGTGGTGTATACACTGTTGTATCCACTGTATAAGGATAATGTTTCAGACATGTCCCTACTGTAGGCCATTTGTCCCGCCATTATGTTCAACTCTGTCCACACATCTTACACTGACAGGTTGTTAGGTATACTGCAGGAATCATACATACCTTTCAGATATGCCACCATGATGACCACTGTGATGCAGTGCAGTTACCACCAATAAAAATGAACATGTAAAGCATGCATTATGGGTAGGTGTATTAAATGTATGCATGGCAAACAGCATGGCCATAACATGGCTTGTGTATTGGCAAACCTGAACAAAAAATCTCCATACTCAACAGCTGTAGGCTGCTGCCCCAGTTGTATACTAGAGGGACCTAAATAGTTGTATGAGAGAAGTAATGTCAGTAGCCACACCTGTGGCATTGGTACAGGCTGGATGCAGCATTTCAGCACATTGACAATAAAAACCCACAATACTAAGGATTATGCACATCTGTTCATTACTACACTCCAGCAACATACTACCTTATCTGACATATGCATGCAGATACTTTACCGATAAAAATGGATAAGTGACAGTGGTCTAGTAATGTGCCCTGGGGCCTTAACTGCATGCTCCTTGTCCATTGTGTGGGTGGCACTCACCTCCACAATGATGTCTTAAGCCTGCTGGCTTGTCTGGTGGGCAGGTGCCCCAAGGCTGGCAAGGAGCTCCTCAGCATGTGTCAGTGGGGGTTGGATGGCATGACTCCTGCCTGTGGCTAGCTGGTCCCTCCTAACAGGAGCAGCACGCTGACGGGCGTGGTGGATTAGGTTAGTGCAATGATGCTGCACCTGCTCATAATTTCAGCTGTACAGGCCAACATCATTTACCCTGTGGATGAACTCATTCCACAGGGCGGTCCTCTCCTGCAGATCCTGGGCCCTGCAGCCAAATAGTATGCCATGATGCTGGATGCTGAATTGGATAATTGTGTCATTCTCAAGGTTCATGAACATTGGCAAACATTCCTGAGGCATTGTACCTAGAAGACATAAACAGGTAAAAAGGTCACAGGTCCTCATACGGTTGTCCACGTGCACATCAGCAGTGGATATTACTTGCAAATAATCCAGACTATACCATAACACTGGCTATACCTAACCTCCTGGCCCTGACCTGTCCAGTTCCCCCAGTGATGGACACTTAATGGCATAATCCACTATTCTCCATTCATTTCTCTGTAGAGGGATGACAGTGGTCATCTTCCATGTGGATGGTGTGTGGTTGGTTGCAGGTCTGTGTTTGACTGTAGTGTGTGATGGAGCTGTGAGCACATGCCTGAGTTCATGTAGGAGGCAGACTGTGATGTTCTCATGCCCCATGGAGACTTGCTGTTGTTCCCATCAGTCGACATTATGTACATGCTCGCCATTGATGCGGGCAGGAGTGTGATTGATGTGCATATTCCCCTGTACAAATGTTGTGGACAGGGTCCCACTGTTCCCACCTATCCTGTCTGATGCAGGTTGCCTGTATCCATAGCATGTGTGTATGAGGTGTGTTTTACCCCAGTACAGGCTGACTCGTGTTACTGCCTCTGAGACTGCATACATATGTGCAGACATGGTTGCAATTGGCCTTGGTGGTTTGGATATGTCTGATTTCTAGTTATAGTCAGCCTTACAGGAAGTCACCTGTGAACCTACATGCTTGCACAGATAGAAGTGCACCTGCTTCCAAGTTATGGTCTGCACCTATGTGTCCCTGTATAGCCACTATAGCAACCTATTATGTGCTTTGTGTCTTGCTGCGGTCCACTAAGGGGGATTACTCTATCATTGGTGGATGCTGGTTGTACAGGTCAGGTACTGCTGATTCCATATAGCTACAGTGGATATAAAGTGTACACTCCCCTGTTACAATGCATGCTAATTGTGCAATTGAAACATGGCCCCACAAAAGCCCATGTCAACACAATCCCCACCTGTGATTTGATCTATAGCCTACTCAGTTCACTAGGGACATAACAACCTGTCCTGTGAAAACATATGGGAATTAATGCTCAGTACAGTAAGCCAGTTGAATGTCTGTGTACAACCTTACATGGATGTGTTGTGTAAACACCTGCTGAAATGATTATAGCATCCATTTGTCTTGCTTTGTACTCTAACATCATATCACATCTTCACTTGGCAATGGTTGCTCATCTTCCATGAAACAGCCTTGTTTCTTTTTCAATAGAATTGTGCAGGTTATGGGTCACATTTAAGGTGAGAAACATTTTGACACGACTTTCTGTGGTCTCATTGCCATACAGCGCACAGACCTGGCATTCCAACAGGGGTGTGTACACTTTGATATCCAATGTATATGGGTGTTGATATAGCTGTTAGTGGTAGGCATGGACAGTGAGTCATAATACAGTTGTACACTTCTTTGATTACTACCTGATAAGCATGCCTACTGCAGTACCCATATCAGCATCATGGCAATGCAACAATCAGTAGCAGTACACATTTTATTTTGTTGTATGCAGTTACAGTGATATTGCACACATGCAACATGCACATCCTATTTTCCGGACTGCTTGTGACCCATGTTATTACCTCTGTGCCTTTCAGCTGAACATACATATACATACACATGCTCAGGGGATACCTGGTATACATTTGTGTTCTATGTCAGTATGGCACACAGTATTTACAGTCTTACAGCTCAATCATACATCTCAACCTGTTATACTACTACTTCTGGGCATTGGTCCATATCACTGGGTGACAACAGGGAAATCAGTTTTGATAAAGTATTAATATAGCTGACTTAACACAAGTATATGTGTATGTGACTACGGATATCTGTCATAACTGTGAACACTATACAGTTGAATGTTATTAATTCAATGTATCACATGCAGTTTAACACACACATCTGCAACAATGCTTTACTATGCTCATGCCCTATATAGGTATCCTAGATTTACAATGCAAACATGTATAATACTCATATTCACAGGTAACATATGAATATGGTCAACATCCCATAAACTGGCCTAGCAGTGGCACAGACAAGACTGTTTGACAGACACTCTAGTGGTTGCCATATGGGAGCTATCCTTTCCCAGGGTGTGTCAGGCTCCTCAGCTGTGACCCAACCTATCCACTTCTTAGAGCATCACACGTGGACAAAGCCTAACATTAGGGAGGGATATATAGGAACAGATTGTAGATATGCCTATTACAAACCTATGAAGTTTGAAGCATGATACATTTCGCATTACCATGACTATTCTGTAGGTGGTGTGGTCTGAAACTCATGTGTCTGTCATGATTTCATTACTTCCATCTTCAGCTATTTGCCAGACTAATATAGACGTTTGGAGGAACAGAACAAACACTATGATGGCTAAATCTTGACATTCTGTGAAGATCTGCACTGTTGACAGATATGGCCCACTGCAGACAGAGCCAGACGCTATGTCCATAGCAGATGTTCAACAGGACATCATTGCAGCAAATATTGATGGCACAGATACATCTTTCATAATCATTTATCGCATTATTACAGACCAAGTACTACATTCAATTACATGCTTACATGTTTCACATACCTGGTTTATTTTTATGTTCCTTCTGTGTACAAGCTGCCTTCTTGTTTCTTTTTTTTAGGTTTTGTTTATGTTGTTTCTATTTCTCTCTCTCTCTCTCTCCACTACTGGGATTGAGCTGGTTTGAATAGGTTGCAGCATGGCTTTTGTAGGTGATGCTCATGTTCAAGTGATGGCCTCTGCACCAATTGCTGTTCCCCACTTGCTAATTGCATGCAGGCAGCTGTGTAATAGCCAACGTCATAGCAACCCACTACTTATAAATAACTAGATCATGTGGGCATTGTCCCTTTACCTTGCTTGAATGGAAGACCTCCTTCATGTGTGGGGGCAGCAGTGTTACAGACAGCAGGTAGGAATACCTCTTACAACAAAACTTGTAGACACAGGCTAACTACATGTTTGTATAAGGTTCCAGACCTAGGGACAGTTTGTGAGTATTGCTGTTATATGCATTGAATACTGATAGTTATAGTTTACCTTTATAAACCTGAATCACAGTGGTGCAATTGCTCATATGAGTGAATCATAATCACGAAAGTCAGAACAGCAACAATTCCATATGTTCGAAAATTAGCAACTCGAAAAGTAGATTTGCTGATTTTTTAACATAAATATTGAAAGAAAAAAAAAAGAAGTGTAACCACACACCCCTACTTTAATATTCTAACTCTGAGATCATACTACAGTGGGGAAAGGGACTATTTTCTGACCCCCACTATAGTGCAATCTGCCCCACAATGTTGAATGTGCAATGAACAAATGTCACGGTGCATTCACTCATTGCACATTTGAACCTTTTTCCTTTCGGCATTTGCAAACTTTGCAAACAGTCTTTCGGACAATTGCTGTTCACCCATGTGCAATACGCACACATGAAGGTAAACCTCTAGTTTTACAGGTTTTGTGTGTACATGCTAGTTTTGCATGGAATGCTGTCCATCTGCATAGCTGTCAGTTGTGGGGCTATCCACATTATGGCCAGAGATTTGATGTTATGTTCTGTCTGTTCCCCACACAGGTCTTGTCCTTGACAAATCAGTGGCATTCTCTCTGTTAATTGCTATCAGCACATGGCAACATCCATTTGTGTTTCTGACTTCATATTCCTCATTAAGGGTATATTGGAACCAATCCTGTAACACCAGCAACTTTCACAGTGTATAACAGCAATATTTCAAATATGGCCCTGTGTTTCGGCCTCTGTCCTCCACTTATATACCAGGCTTTGTCCAGATGTCATGCAGTAAGAGGTTGATAGGTAATGGCCTATCATTATTTAGTGCTGACATTCCTGCTATCATTCCAGTGATGTTGTAGACTCCCACACAAGTTGTGGGGTAGGGACCATATATGTGAGGGTTACAGCTGGACAACATGTGTGATCCTGTACAGTCCAGAGGTCAGTGTATAGAGAGCACTGTTATATGCCCTTGAAAGACATTTTATGGGGGAGGGGTATTCAATGTTTTTAACCTAGGCTGTTAGAACATGTGAGGAATATTAGTAATAAGAAACATAAAGGTATATGGCTGTACATTTTCATACATTTTACCATGGGGACAGTGGTGAGCTAGAGCTTAATGTTTTGCACACAGTTCTGTTTATCAGTGTGATAGTACCATTTTAAGTTAAACACTGTTATGTAACAGATACATTTGCATTGTGATAATTGATTTTTCCCTTAGGGGGTTGACTACAGAGTGTAATTGGAGGCTGTTGAACTACATCTGTAATTAAGTGTTGACAAGGTGGCAACTGTAGGAATAATGGCTGTTTGATATTCTGTGCACCCTCTATATATACTCTCTTTACATATATCCATAAGTATTTATATATATATATATATATATATATATATATATATATATATATATATATATATATATATATATATATATATATATATGTGTGTGTGTGTGTGTGTGTGTGTGTGCGTGTGTTTGTGTGTGTGTGTGTGTGTGTGTGTGTGTGTGTGTGTGTGTGTGTGTGTGTGTGTGTGTGTGTGTGTGTGTGTATGCATCATTAGAATGCTTAGTGCTTCCACATTGTACATTTCCTATGGTAGACTGACTGTTCTACATGATATGTTTAGAGAAATTATCCGGACACCTTACAGTTCAGATGGCTTACAGGTAACATGTTGTGGCTCTGATGTACAGGGTCCTGGGTTCAGGATTTGCAAGGGCTTATTATTTTGTTGCTAGGCAGAAAAGTCACTGATAGAGACAGGGGGATTAGGGCAGTTTTATGCAGTTGTAAGCGGGTTTGCACGGGTTTGCGAGGCGCTAAGCAAAGCTAAGCAATGCTTACGTTCGCTTACGTCAGCTTAACTTCACTTACAAGCAGGGGGTAAAACAAGATGAGAGACAGCTAGTGAGTTAGATTGAGTAAGGGGATCAGGTCTATGTGTGAAATGCAGAGCTATGTATAGGACTTTTTTTTGGGGGGGAGATGTGTTTTTTGAGATGTGAGTGGGATGTTGGTGAAGGAGTGTAGGTAAGTGTGGGGAGGAACATTTGGTAGGAGAGGATGCATTTGCAGACAGGCAAGACACACAAGACAGCAGACAGGGGCAGTGTCTGACACATGGGGGGAGATACCTTGGATGGGGAGGGTGGTTGGGAATCAGAATCCCATGAGCCCCTCGATAGTAGTACTGTGCCTGATGTCCCCACCCAATGGCAGTCACTAGTATCTCATCATGGATTGAAAGGTGGCTGTTCTGAGGGCTGAGCTAGAGGGGCCAGCTGCCCCTCAAGCTGCGCCAGTCTGCCCTCCACCTGGCACAGTTGGTCACCCATCTCCGATTGGGGGACACTGTGCACCAGGCCACAGACCTCTCTCTGAGTAAGAAGTGCCTCACCATGCCCATGTGCCAGGGGTGGACGAGCCCCGTCCCCTGCAAGTGGTTCCGCCCGAGGGAGAGGCGGATCTGCCAGGATGGGCCTTCCTAAATGTGCTATGGTGTGGGAATCAACAAGGTGTATTGGTTGGTCATGCATAAAACATTACCACATTAGTCAAAACAGCATGCACAGGTGTTCCAATTCACTCAGAACAATGGAATTGTAACAATGGCATGGCAAACAGTACACATGCGGAAATGTTATGGCAGTCAAGATTGCAACAGCATGCCAGTTATCATTAGGGTAGCAGGGCAACAACAATGGTTATTCAACAAAGTATGTTAGTATGCCCACAGTTTCAAATAGAATAACCAAAAGGGAATCAAAGGTCACAACAGTAAGTTGTGGTAAGAACATACCCATATGCCATTTTTTGATAATATTGGAGCAGATCAGTGGTGGGGGTTGAGTACATTATTCCACTAACAACTGTATTCACTAATACTTCTCAATACACTACTGTTTAATACTGTACAGTTCTGCCCTCCCTTACCTTCTACCTGGACTATGGAGCTACTACAGCACATAAACACCTGTATATATGTGGGCCTGGAGTACTATGGGGCACAGTATGACAAGTCTAAGTAAATAGGTATGAGGGACTCATACCTGTCATACTTAGTGGTACAAGTGACAATGTGTTCCCTGTCCTGCTGTTCTGTAAGTGTACATTTGGCATACTTGTACTGTGATGTTACTTGGGTGCGGGTTTCTTGGCAACAGTGGAAACTGTCAATGACAGCATGATTCTTGACAGGCTTTTATTGGCCAGACTACATACTGTAAATGGCTATCCTGCTTCTATTTGTAGGACTGGGACTGCTCAATAGTACAGTTGCACACATTTCATAGACATACAATCATACTGCTTCTGCAAATATTTCATTACTTGTTGGCCCTGTGGTGAAAATATCTGTTCACAATAGATAAGTGTTTCTACAAATATTTAGGTTTACAGGTGTGGAACTGGAACATGTTAGTATCAGTCCCTGGATTTGAAACGTAGTGTGTGTGTGCAAAAGCGAACTACAGACCTAGTCCTTATAAGAGTGAACTAATGGAGAAGGGCTGTCTACTGCTCTACTTATTTCTGTGTACTACATAACTTTTATACACAAGCTACATTTGCAGTCTGCACTTGTTAGTGTCTCACTATATATCTGTGCATGTATGTATATATATATATATATATATATATATATATATATATATATATATATATCTGTGTGTGTGTGTGTGTGTGTGTGGTATATATATATATGTATGTAGATATATATATATATATATATATATATATATATATATATATATTTAGAAATGATTATGAGCTGTGGCAGCTTATCAATCAACTACTCTGAACCACCCTGTGCATCCACTGGATTTTCAAGTCCGTCTTCTCTGGAATATTTAGGATAATAGTAGTTACTTGGAAAAGAACCATTGAGTGTCTTTTTGGATTAGTACTACTGAAAGCCAGCTCTTGTCGAAATGTCACTGCGTGAACAGTTTTCTGCCTCATACATTTCATTGTCTATTTTTGCACATGCTCATTTTTCAAAGCACGGTCATATGCATAACTTGCTTTTTTCATATGTATGCAGCTACTTACAAAACTAAGTTCTTCTTTTACCTTTCTCATTTCTCCTTGGTGGGCCTTTACCATCTTTTACCAGTGCTGCATCACTGGACACAATTGCATTCATCTTAATGAATTTGTTAATTTTGATATTCACTTTTACTTTCAGCAATCTGCTAATGCATTTTCCATACATCCTCCCTTCTTTCTTGTTTCCCATTCTAACCATCTTTGGAATAAACCAGTTTTAGTCCTTTATGTTTTGATGCCAGAAAAGAGCTTGGGAATAAAACTGCCATATCTCTGGGACCTCATATCTCTAGAATTATCTTTGGAAATCAATAGATGACAGAAAACAGTACAAACAATATAAAGCACATATATTTTACTTATTGTATTCAGTGTCTTTTACTTGTCTAGTTCTTTTTTGCGGTTTCCTATTGGAACATCGAAAATGCAATTGTTCGAATCACTAAAGGTTGACCTTTAATGATTGAACAATTACATTTCGAATGCTCCGAAAAATGTATTAGAAAAAAAAAAGGTAAAGTAAAGTAAATATACCAAATCTGAGATTGCGCTGCAGCGTAGGAAAGGGAAACCTTTCCTTTCCTGTGCTTAACTCCATTAAAGTGCGATCTCGGAGTTGGTATATTTAAGTGGGGAGGGTGAGGGGTGCAGGGGGGCTTTCCCCCTGCTCACAGCAGTTACTTTTGTTTGTTTTTTTAATTACATTTTCGAAATTTTAGTACTTCGATCATATGATGTCGACCATATGGTATTCGAAGTACTAAAACTTCGATAATGTAATACGTAACTCTTTTGCAAAACAAAATTCAACACTTTCAAACTGGATTTTGTCAGGATAAAGAAGAGACATTATTGAATTCAAGACTTGCTCTTACTAGATATAGATATGTATATAAGAATCAATTTCTGATGTGCTACCTTACAGTTTTAAGTGAACAACCCAACAGACTTTCTCATAAAGTAGATGCATTATGATTTGAGTTTAAATCTTTGCTTGTTAATTATTCAAAGTTGCTTGTCATTTACATTGTTTTTAAACCATAATTGACAATCATATATGTCATGCCAATGGTTTTCTACTGAACAGCAAATTCAAAATTATTACAGAATATCAGCTGCTTATCTGTGTGAAGAATTCCTGAAGACTGATGCAATGTGGTTTCATTGTAGATGCCCATCTTACTCTGCAATCACCACTATAATTTTTGTCCATATGTAGTCCTCTGTTTTTACCAGGGCAATCCAGATATTAAATAATAATGATCCAAATGTTGACCTTTGAGAATCAACACTGGTGACATTAACTTTGTTTGATATTGTTCTTAATAGTTTTAAATGTAGTGCTCAATGTTGGTTAAAAAATCATAACCTTTTACTATTTTTTTTCAATCCTTTAGTCATCTGCCATCTCTTCATCCATAAAAAAGAAAATTAAAAATTCTACATGATCTGGATCCTCTTTCTGTAAATCACATATTGTTTGAATACTGATTGTCAGTCTGCTTCTTATGTATGGAAAGGTAGAAAAAGCAGCAACATGAGCAGTCTGATTTATGAATCTGTGGCATATGGGCTAATGTAGTACAGGCAGGATTCACAACATATTATTACTTGGAATAAGTGTATAATTGTACAGATATATTTATTTACTACTTGTGTCTGTAAACTGAATGAGCTTTCCAAATACTGTGTTTGTTTATGAGCCATGCCAAAGTAGCAAAGAGAGAAGAGCAAAAATGTTAAGTAAAGAATAAACTACAATAAAAACAAAAAATAAAAATGATAAATCAGTGAGGTTAAACACAATATGTATAACATATAATAAGAAACATTAAACAACTGACATAGTATTAGGATGTATACATAATATATCATTCACAAGCAGTAGTAACAGAAGATCACTGTTTTCCATACCAGCTGCTCTTGAATGTTAGAAGTAAAAAAAAGTTTCACTATAACAATGTGATTGTTTAACTTATTAGGTAGAAAAGAGGATGTAATGTGTATAACAATATAAAACATGTATTAAGTACAGTATTTACATATGGCAAAAGCATAGTCATTGGAAAGAAGTGACATTTGTTCTGATGGGTTATATAGGAAATGGAAAACTTGAATGTTGCAGAAGAAAATTCAACAGTAATTTGTTTTTACAAAAGGTGTTGCTAAAATGTGAACCAAGTTTAAAAAAAAAAAAAACTTTATAACCTCTTCAGCATAACACAGGTACCTACTTCCATATTTGGTTACTTGGGGGGGGGGGCACATAAGTACTTAATACTTTCCTGAGGAAAAAAAACAAAACAATGAAACCACTGTTATTTAAACATCATAAATATTGTAGAATTTGTCTAGCCAGTGCTGTATTGTCAGAGTCCAATATATTTAAATCTTATCCTCCCACTATTTTGATCATTTTAAATGAATGCATCACATGTCTAAAGGACAATATTTTGCTGTCCAAATAAATAATCAAATAAGCGCATCCAGTAAATGGACAAATTAAAAGAAATAATTACGGTTTAATGTTTAGGGGAAAACTTACTAGCTGAGTTAGTATATCAAATGCACAGACTTCTGACTTTTGGTATACATCAAGAAAAATTATTTCCATATTTGGTAGTTTAATTAGTTCATCTCTGATTTATAATAGATATCTATTTCAGAAATGCTGGTGTTACATATATTGCATTCATGTATTGTTTTCATATGAGATAAATGTATATTCAAAACTGTATTACTTATTTAAAATTGGTCTGCTGAACAATTGAAAGGTCTTGACCATGTAATTGCAAGGAATCCAGGCAATAATTCTCATCTGACTACCTATTACATTTCTAAGGCATTTTAGTTACATTTGTAATTTTTATTGCTTGTACTGCTGATTAGTTTCACTCCATTGAATGTCATGTCGCATATGGCTATGCACTGTACGTAATAAAATATATGGCAATATGTAGTTGCTGCAGTTAGAAATAAGCGTTATCTCTGAAAAGTAGCATTTAAATGGGCTATGAGCATTACAGTGTATTTTGTTAATTAATCTGCTCAACTACAAGCATTTCAGCTGATTATGTCTCCCAGAATAAGCTAACGCCTTTAGCAAAACAGTAGCATATCTTGACATTATTGCCTGGTAAACACTATACTTTATTTTAAAATATGTCTTTCATGACATGACATTTAAGAATTACCAGACTTCTGTTTCATAACCAGCACAGCTCTGCATATTTATTTTGGAAAATTTAAGAGCAATGCAGTTTATAGCAGTCATAGAAAATTTATGTTTCGAGCATACTTATTTTACATGGCTACTCCCACTATATGAATGCTAAGCCTTCCATCCCTTTAGCATTCTGCATTTCTGCTACAAGTTGCATTTTGATATAATGAAACCATTAAAGTTGATGGCCCTTGAAACATTGTGTGATAACTCATTTTTATCCCTCACTCTTTGTTTAAATCACACTTAATCTTTTTCATGCATGAATTTTATCAGGGAGTTAAGAATTCATGCTGCATGGATTGAAGTCATTGCTTGCACATAAGAGCTCAGGCACATGCGTCAAAGTAATTCACATTAGCCTGTTAAAGACTGGTGAGTTATTATTTATGTTGTTTGTGTTTAAATCATTTTAAGGGCTGATGATTTTATGTAGCAGTCTTTGACTACACCATTAATTTTTTAATGTGTTTATATGGTTGTTGCTGATTTAAATATTGTACATGGTTAGACTAGTTCAAACAGAAAAACATAATTATTTTGACTAATGAGATCATGAATAATTTAATTATTGGCTGCCCTGAGGTTAAATATAAAAAAGCAGTCCATGAAATCCAAAAGGGTAGAATAAGTAGGATAATGGATCTTTTTATGCTTAGTCACAGAAAAAACTTTGCAAACATATTGTTTAAGGATAAAGAAAACTGCTTTAGAACTTGATATAGAAAACTGTGTAGAGCACACTTATGAAAACTAAGGTGAACAGAAAATAACAGACTTACCTAACCTTTGTTCTTACTAATGTGATATCAACATTCAGTAATATTTCTAGACATATTTTCCAAAACGTAAAAAAAAATCAGTATTAAATGCATCAATTTGTAACAAAATTATGAAAAACTGATATTTAGTTTATAATCATGCTTCTGAACTTGATATGTCATAATTTTTTCTCACAAAAGTGATTGACTACTTACAATGTGTCACCTAAGAATGGTCCAACGAGCCAGTAATGCTTATAAAATGGATAAAAAATGCTAATCTTTGACTGGTAATTACCTTCCTATAGCAATGTATTTATAGAAACCCATCCAGAAGTACTTCCATGACCCCTAAGCCTAATCAAAGCACATGTTACTAAACAACTGTATTCTAGCATCCAAAGTAGTTGATATATTAATAAGCAAATAAGGTTTCTGTAAAAATCTTTAACTAGACTTTAAAATTAAAACTTAATCAACAATAGCTAAACAAAACAATTCACTATCATTTCTTTGATTTTCAGACTCTCCTTAAACATATCCCTTGGTGGATATGCTTCATCTTCCCAGGTTTTTATAATGTTTCTTATTGTTTATCTCCCCATAGAGGAACAACCAGATGACTCCTCAGCCTGCCAGTGAATCAGCACTTTTGTTCACTGAGGGGAAAGCCAGGTATTCCTTGTCTAGTCAAGAGCCCTACAGCACATTTTTTTCTTTTCCAATGTAATCCAGTCGGTCCATTTTATCTCAGTGATGACATATGGGTGGTAGGGAGGAGGCCTGCTTGCAGGTCTTACTGACTTTCCTACTACTTCCATATTGGAGCACCTTCCCTCAAATTGGATGTATGAGCTCTGCTGCATGCTGCCTACTATAGTGGTAATGGCTGTGCACACTTACTTGGTTATGTACATGCACACAGTGGCAGAATTTGCTCACAGGTACATGATCCAAAGGTGCAGCACCTAGGGTTCTCAATATGTGTCACCCAAATAATGAGCCTGATACACCTCCTCTTTTCAGGACCAGTGAACTGGTAAGAGGATCCTAGTGCCCATCTTCTCCACCCAGCTCCATCACATGCTCAATAATGGGACAAGTGAATGGAAAGAGGATTCTAGTGCCCATCCTCTACAACTGGCTCCATCACATGCTCGATAATGGGACGAGTGAAATGCTAAGAGGATCCTAGTGCCTATTCTGTCCAGTCAGCTCCATCACATACTCAATAATGGGATCAGTGAACTGGAAAGAGGATCCTTTTGCCCATGCTCTCCAGCCAGCTCCATCACATGCTCATTAATGATTCCCTGTTGACAGTGTAAAGCATCAATGTAATTCTTTATAATTCAGGAAGAAGCAAGCTGTACCTCAGGAACTTCTTTTAACTTACTCACTGGCTATGACATAGTCCTTTAATGCAGTTTAATTACAGAATGTTAGAAGATTTCTAAAGCAGAACGCAGCAGCTGTATTCAAAAGTAAGAAATCAGTGATTAGCAGTTCATGCTCTTTGTTTGATGAAAGCATAAGAAAAAAAAAACGAAGCGGATCCCTTTTGGTTAATGCCTGTTAACTATTAACAAAATTAACATGATAATAATCACCATCATCATCATCATCAAACATAAATACAAATTCCATGTCTGAAAGCATATTTTATTACTGGACATGTTTTCTCTTTTATTACTGAATTCCTTTGTGCTGAATATACTTTTGGCATTCTTAGACTTATTTACTGTAGGCCCCAGGATTTACCCACTTTGAACTGACAGTGTGTGTGTGTGTGTGTGTGTGTGTGTGTGTGTGTGTGTGTGTGTGTGTGTGTGTGTGTGTGTGTGTGAGTGCACATGTGTGTCTGTGTGTGCACGTGTGTGCGTGCGCACGCATGCGTGCATGCATGTGTGTGCGTGTGTGTGTGTGTGTGTGTACGTGCTTGCGTGCATGTGTGTGTGTGTATATGTGTGATGCTTGCAATATAGAAAATATCCTTTAAGGTATAATTAAGAATGCATGCATAATTTATATTTCTTCTTTCCATCGTGCTTTTTCATTTTATTGAGATTGAGATTTCTTTCTTAAAAGCTGTCTCAGGTTTCAACTTTCTGTTACCTAAGAAATTCAGTTGTGAGTGTTCTGCCATTTCACACTGAGCTGATCGAAGGAAAGACACTGAGGAAACTCGGAGCTATAATATATAACATTAAGTATCCTGTTTTTTGCTTATTTTGTTCTTTATTTCTTTGTTATTTATAGCACTTTGTGTACTGCATATTTTTCTAGCTAGTTTCACTGTGTGTGAGGTAGTAACTGGAAATTATCCACTTTTATTAAGCATCTGTTGGGTTGTTTGTTTCTGATAACTTGTTGCAGTTAAACTCTTTTCTCTAGATATTCCTTTAGCTGTTTAAAACTTTCATTTAAAGGCTCACTGCTGCTTTTCAGCTGTGAGAAACTTTTCTGCAGTTTGTTTCCCACCCTCCCTCCCTGTTGGTATAGTGTTTTTATAGTTGGTGGCATTGCAGTTGCCTACCCCTAGTGTAAATTCGATCTGGGACCCTCCTCCCAGTCTAGTGTCATTACCTCATTCTACCCAGTACAGGGAAAACATTTCAGAAGGCCAATCAGCTTAGTTTCTGCTACTCCTTTCTCTCTTTCCACTTAAAAAAAATTATCTGCTTTTACTGTATTTGTGTTTCTTCCTACTTTATTTTTCTTTTGTGTCATCTTAAAAGTACTCAATTGTATTTATTACTGCTTGGTGTAACTCATTCTAAGCCTTTTAGTTTAAGCACTTGGGCTTTAGACCAGTTGTTTTGCATTAAGAAGGTTTGTGGTCTGCACTGTAGTGGCAGAACAGGTAGCTTACATCCTTCTAAGTTGGGAACTGCTGATTGAGGGCTCAGTGTCTGTTATTCTAAACGTGTATTAATTCTGGTTTAAGCACTTGGGCTTCAGGCCCATTATTTTACACTAAGAGGGTTCATGATCTGCACTCTTGCGGGAGGAGAGGCTGGACTCTGCCCTTCTGAGCTGGGAATTTCTGGTTAAAGGCTTATAGTGCTTGCATATTTGAACTGCTTCTTACTGAAATTGGTACACCTTGTTTGCTGTAGCATAGACTAGATCCAGGCCTGCTGAATCTAGCTTTGTTTGTATAACTTGAGCACTAATCCAGGCATTCTTTAAAGTATTCAATTATATTTATTACTGCTTGGTAGTAACTTGATTAAAGTGTAGCTATCATTCTAAGTCTTTTGGATTAAGCAGTTGGGCTTCAGACCAGTTGTTTTACATTAGGAAGGTTTGTGGCCAGCACTGTGGTGGCAGGACAGGTAGCTTATATCCTTCTAAGTTGGGAACTGCTGATTGAGGGCTCAGTGTCTGTTATTCTAAAAGTGTATTAGTTCTGGTTTAAGCACTTGGGCTTCAGGCCAGTTATTTTACATTAAGAAGGTTCGTGGTCTGCACTCTTGTGGGAGGAGAGGCTGGACTCTGCCCTTCTGAGCTGGGAATTTCTGGTTAAAGGCTTATAGTGCCTGCATATTTGAACTGCTTCTTACTGAAATTGGTACACCTTGTTTGGTGCAGCATAGATTAGATCCAGGCCTGCTGAATTTAGCTTTGTTTGCATGCTTGTTGTTTGTTTGCTTGTTATTTCCCTGAAACGCTAATTCTACCTAAAACGCGGCTTTTCAGCGCTTCTGTGGATCCCTAGTGATATCTGCATTGCTTACTGTACTTATTTCCTTGTTTCACTTGAAAGAAAGTTACTGTTTGTCGTTTTTCCATTTAAGTTACCTGTAACACATTGCATTTAAGTTACCTGACACTTGCTCACTAAGTCAGCACTAAAAAATTAAAAGCACTACACCCTCACAAACTCTCCTTGAGTACCTTGTTCCCCATTGGCCCTTTTTCAATTATAAAGGAATTCCCAATACTATTCTAGCATGTCCAAAGGTCAGTTGTCAATCTCCTCTTCAGTCCAGCTGGTGAATCTGGGAATCTTGAGGCAATGTTACAACTGCCTCATGTACACATACAACCCTCTCCTTCTCCCAACAAATTCCAACACAAGTGAGAGATGCAACCATATAGCCAAACTGGAAGCTAAGCTCTCTCAACTCAGTACTGGCATAACCAGTCAGGAGGAGAAGGAAACCACACTCACTACAATTCCAGTCTCACATAGCCCTACCACGACAGCAAACTAAACACATAAACACACAAAAACATACTCGGAGGCTCTAAATAAAAATCTGCCTAAGCAGCAGAGACCTCCAAAGCAGACACCCAAGCAACCGCTACCCCAAAACAAAACACGTGCAACACATAGCTCACAAAGCCAGTGTGCTGAACAGTCACAGCCCTTAAGGATAAACAACACACCTGATACACTTGTAATAGATGACTCTATCGTCAGCCACACTGACGTCCCGCTCACCAGGCTGAACAAGGAGAAGGTCACGGTGAGCTGCCTGTCGGGCGCTAGGATCCGCCACATAACACAAGCACTCAGGTCACTCCAAGGCAAGTACAAATATGACTCAGTCATTGTCCATGCTGGTGTGAATGACCTGAGATGTACCTCCCTGGACTACATGAAAAGAGACATAGAGGAGCTCTCTGAGCATGTAGCCCAGGCCGGTATGACCCTGACCTTGAGTAGCATCTTACCCTCACCAAGAATGATGCCACAATATGAAGACAAGATGATCAATTTCAACAATTGACTTAAGTATTGGTGTCATTCAAAGGGGGTCCAATGCCTGTCAGCCTGGGATGACATGCTCGACAAGCCACGATGCTTCACTACGGATGGCTTGCACCTGTCACCCCTGGGCTTTTGGATATTGGCAAAGGCTCTTGCTACCCCCATAGTGCCTTTTTTAGGCAAGGGTCAAAAGACAAACCCACCTCCATAGGTATTACAAGGGATAAGAAACTAAGAGTAATGCTACTCAATGCCAGAAGACTAAACCTCAAGATGCACGCACTCAAAACTCTCCTTAGCATGGAGAAAATCGATATCTGTGCAGTAACAGAAACCTGGTTCAAGGCTCCCGAAAGCACCCCAGCACTACCAGGTTATACCTCATACCATGCTTTTTGGCCCCATAACTTGGACCGAACCACAAAAGGAGGGGGAGTATCAATATTTGTCAAAGATATCCACACCTCCAGGTTGGTGGCACAGCACGAAGCATCAGAGACTATCCATGTGCAACTAACAGTGGGTAAAACTGCCTTCCAGTTTATAGCCTGCAACAGACCACCCTCCCAAACCCAGGAACCCCACTCGGCCTTCCTGAGAACACTGGAAAATATGAAGGTCTCTCCAAACACCATTATATTGGGTGACTTCAACTACCCAAACATAGACTGGGAGCATTACTCTAGCTGCAACACCCTAGCCTAAAGGTTCCTAGAATTTATAAACTCAAATGCTATGGAACAACTTGTTACCACTCCCACAAGAGGGGAAAACATACTGGAACTGATCATCACCAACATGGGGACTCTATGCTCCAGACCAGAAGTGTATCCCTCACTGGTAAGATCAGACCATAAACTAATCTCACTGGATATTCACATCCCAATCCCACCCCCCTGCCCGGAAAACCACAGTGAAAAACTTCTCTAAAGCAAATTTCACACTCCTCAAAACCGAGGTGGAATCCTTCAAAGCCCCCGGGCCTGTGGAAAATATGGCCCAGGCCGCAGAATCCTTTATAAACGCATTCTATGAACACCTTCAGGAATGCATGGATCATGCAATCCCAAATAAAACCAAGACCCAATCCTCCAAAGGCAGACATCCTGTCTGGTGGACCCCAGCCATAAACAAACTATACAATAGAAGGAGGAAGCTACTACATGATAGAGCAAAATCCCAAAAAGGGAAGGCATCTCTGATCAGTGTTAGCAAAAAACTACGGGCACTCATAAAATTGTCTAAGGCCAGCTTCAAGAGAAAAATTGCACAGGACATTAAGGATAATTAGAAGGCTTTCTTTAGTTATGTTAGGAACCTGGGTGGGAATTCTCAGATATACTTAGAATTAGTCCAAAATGACAAAAAATACACCGAACCCACAGACATTGCCAACATCCTAGCTGACAGGTTCAGTGCAAACTCCCCCCCCCCACCAAAAGGGCAAATATCTATCCCAGCAGAGTGCTGCCCCCTGACATCTCAGATGCTCAGGTAAGAGCCGTCCTCTCCAAAGCAAAAAACACAGCATCAATGGGACCAGACAGTGTCCTGGGCTGTGTCCTACATGAACTCCAAGAAGAGCTAAACCCAAACATAAAACTACTGTTCAATCTCAGCCTTACTACAGGATATGTACCCAAAGAGTGGTGTACAGCAACAGTGGTCCCTCTCCACAAAGGTGGTGCCTCAACAGATCCTGGAAACTATCGCCCCAGAAGCCTGACTAGCTTGGTCTGCAAAGCTATGGAAAGGATCATCATGGACCTCATAAATAAAGATATTGGGGACCTACAGACACTGGATCCTACCCAGTTCGGCTTTGTTAAGGGCAGATCCTGCCTCTTAAACCTGGTTGACTTCTTTGAAACAGTCACCAAGGCCATTGACGAGGGGAAGGTGGTCCACACAGCCTACCTGGACCTCGTAAAAGCCTTCGATACAATACCCCACTCAGGCATTATAGATAAGCTTACCAGCTTAAATATAAACCCCTATGTCACTAGATGGGTTGCAAACTGGCTCAAGGACAGAACCCACTTGGTTAGAATTGCTGGAGCCATGTCAGATTCCTAATCAGTTACAAGTGGCATCCCACAAGGCTCAGTCCTGGGACCTCTCTTGTTCGGTATATATTTCTCGGAGGTACAGGCCAGCACAGAAGGACTGTGGCTGACCAAGTTTGCAGATGACTGCAAACTGGGCTCCATAATCGACTCTCCATCTGACACAAGCATCCTCCAAAAGGGCCTCATAGAAACAGACAACTGGTGCCAGAGCCATGGCCTCAAGCTAAACGCCAAAAAGTGTATAGTCATCCCCTTTGGCAAAAACAAAGTGCCCACAAATTACCACATAGGTGGTAATCCATTAAGTACAGAATAAGTAATTAGGGACCTGGGGACCCAAGTTGATAGCAATCTCTCATTTGACAACCACGAGGCCAAAGTGGTTAGAAAAACATTTTATATAGCACACCTAATCATGAAAGGATTCACATCTAGATCAGGGGAGGTCATCGTGCCTCTTTAATCATCCCTCATCAGGCCCATAATTGAGTACAATGCCCCTTTTAGGGTGTACCTTACCAGACACCTGCAGCAACTGGAAAGACCCCAAAAGTACCTCACCAAGAGGATCAAAGGGTTCAAACAGATGCCATATGCTGCCCAGTTAAAGAAGCTCCAGCTCTACCCAGTGGCATACCGCCTGCTCAGAGGCGATCTGTGCCTGACGTATAAAGCCATGTCCAACCTGGAATTAATAGACATGCTGCACCTCATAAAATACAAATCCCATCGAGCTACGCGCTCAAGAGACTTGAACCTCAGCACTGAAATAAATAGGACATGCTGGAGGGACAGATTCATAACCCAGAGGCTCCCTTCACTCTGGAATAAAATCCCAGTACAGGTTAGGCAGAGTCCCTCATTGACTCTCTTCAAGAGGAATCTTGATGAGTGGATGGGAGATCGTAGGTTTACCCCGGGTATCACTTCTGTGTCACTGTTAGACAGAGGCACAGTATACTAACCTCAAAAAAGGGCATAGCAAAATTAATTTAAAATGGGTGGCGAAAGCCAAGCACACTCTGGCTAGGCTTATAAATGCCCTAGGGCAGATAGCTTAGTATGAACCTATGAACCTATGAACAAGGACTTGTGCCCAGTAAAAGTGAAAGCCGGTTCTTAAAGCATACTCTGCCTTGGAGACTAGAAAACCATAGACACTACTGCTGAAGGGCATGTGTCTGGCTTTCTCGGTATACTGACACTTGACTGATAGTAGTTGATCCTTCTTAAGCCTTACAGAATTTAAAATTCCAGCTATCCCTAGCTTATTTTGGCAGTGATTATGTTCCCTGCCCAAGTGCTGGCACTGACTGGAGCTCCACAAACCTCACTGTATCCCAGCTACAGTTGGGCTCCTATTCATCCCTGCCATCACAAATTCCAGCAGAGATCTGGCTCTTTCACATCCACCCCATCCTAGCAAGAAAGAGAGCACACTCAAATCCCTTCCCAGCCTGACTCTGACTGGGACTCTCTGCTAGTCCCTCTTTACATGGTAAAGATGGACTTGACCTTTCTATCTCTTCTTCGTTATAGTAGTAGTCACTACTTCCACTTTATTTTTATTCAGCCTGTCATTTATTGACCAACACCATATAATACCATCTGGTAATCAGAACTCTCAGCAGAAATTCTTGCATTGGCTCCAGCACACATTTTACTATTTACTGGTGCTACCCACCAACACTTCTTATTCTGTAAGTAAGTGGTTGCGTCCATCATCCAACTGAGTAATACTTACACCGTGTAAGTACATTCCAGGAACCATGAAACAGAAAATGGCTTTTCCCCCATCTCCAGAACATTTGAAACATTCATTTGATATCTCCTTTCTTGTATGATGGCAGCAGGTGTTGCTGACCCCCTACCTCATATCCACATGCAATGCCTCCTCACAGTATTGAAGCATCATCGTGGACACCCACAAGAATATTGATTTACTTATTTTATTTGTCTTTGTTTACAGGGAACATTCAACTTGGTAATACCCATTTTCGGCAGAGCCCCGGTGAGAAAAGCTCCATTCCCTTACAATGCATTTTTCTAAGTTACAGTCAAACACAAAGTAGTTACATTTCTATTTACATTTATATACAAACAGTAGTTAAAACACCAAAAAACAACAAAAGAGAGCCAAGAAAACTCAACAACAATAGATATTGTGAGGGCTTTTGTTCCTTTAATTAAAGATGGAACTTCTTCAGAAAATAAGTTTAAGATGAATCAAGTTTTTTAAAAAAATCCACCATAGATCACATGCCAAAAATGATGAATTGTAACACAATATACAAAAGGCTATAAGATTTTAAAGAAATAAAACCATAATGTAAAAAACTGCAGTGAATGCTTTCTAATGCAATGTAATAAATGTAAATATAAAATTAAAAATATTAAGAAAATTTTTTTTTGAAAAAAATCACAAATCACTTATACCCTAAAGAAAATTAAAAATGATAGTAATATTACAACCTTTATGCCAAAAGAAAACATTTCAAATTAATACACTCATTAAGACCTGGAGGCCTATCAGTAGCAAGGCTGACCTGTCACTCGGCTTCCCTGCATTCAAGTAAAACACTATAGTCAAAAAAAGACCTCAGAGGGCCGGACCACTGAACCCTGTTACCACTCCGAAAACCAGCTTCTGTGAGAGTGGAATACAAACACTATAGTCTCCTATGAAACCTGCAATTTCCACTGTATCTAATACAAAAAAGGTACATTTCCTAAAGTTGTTACATACTACAAAGTGTTTGGCCAATGAATTGTTACTGGCTTTTTACTTAATTGCCAATGTATGTTCATATATTATTTTGGAAGGCTTTCTGTCTTTCCAATATAGAAACTCTCACATGTTTCACAATTGGCCAAATAGACAACTCTAAGTGTGTTGCAATCATACCTCCCTTTAGCTGTAATAGTTTTATTAGTACTTGTTATAACAACACTGGAGCAATTAATGATGTATCTGCATAATTTGCATGTAACAAATTTATAAGTACCTGATGTTTTTCCCTTTTCCGAGCAAACTTAACTTTTGATGACATTTTATATGTGAAGCAAGGTTAGTGACCCAAAATTGCTGTTAATTCAGGACTACCTAAAATTATTTTCCAGTTGTCATGGATAATTTTCCTTATAACTATCAAATCAGTATTGATTGGCAAAGGAAAAGCCCTAATATACTGAACTGCTTGTTGTTTGTTGGACATAATCAAATTAATGTCTGGCTCACGTTTGGATCAGCAGTTGTTGGTGTCCTTCTGAGGATCGTTTTTGCTTTGGTTTCCCTCAATTTAGTAACTTCACCAATGACAGTATCCAGTAAATCAGCCATATATCCTGTTGAAATGAACATTTCTTTGAGGTCTTCCACCTCAGAAATTAATTAGGTATCTTTACTTCTTAGCCTACTTAATCGGGTAAATTGGCCCCTGATGATTCCTTTTTTCATGTGTTGTGGATGTAGGCTGGTTTGCTGCAGATAATTGTCAACAAACATACCCTTTCTGTAAATGCTGCTGTGGAGCAAGTCACAAGCCTCATCTAATGATAGCCTAAAATCCAAATAGTTAATGCTTTTTCCCTATCCCACTAATGGTGAATTTCAGAAAACTGGTTCTGTTATTAAGAAAGTCGAAAAAATGAATGAAATTCATCAGCAGTGCCCTACCAGAAAAGTAAAAAGTTGTTAATAAAACATTTGTAAAAGACTACTTTCTTAATGCTTGAATGTGGTACAATGCACTGCTGCTCCCATGATGACATCACTAGGTTTGTAAACACTGGAACAACTCTCACCCCTATAGCAACACCGCTTTTCTGTCTATAATATGGACTCTGAAATTCAAAAAAGTTGTTACTTAGAACTAAATCAAGCAGGTCACAAATGGTGTTAATCATTTCTGTTGCAAAGTTGGAATATTTAGTTAAATAATCACAAATGATTTTCATACCTGTTTCTTGACATATACAAGTGCATAAGGAAACCATGTCAGTAGAAACCAAAATGCACTGAGGATTAAGGTTGTCTAGTTGATGTAACAATTCCAGAAGGTACCATGAATTCTTGAGGTAAAACCATGAGTTTCGAATTATAGGATTCAGGCAATGATCAAGAAAGATTGAAAATGGCTCAATTTTATAGAAATCAGCTGCAACAATGGGTGATTTGTTGCATTTTTTTGAATACTAGATATTCCAAAAAATCAAGCCATTTTTGGATGATCATTCTTCAAGAATGTGTAGACCCCATGTTCGATTTGATTCTGGTAGAGTATGTCAAAAAGACAGGTGTCAATATGTGTAAGCCTCTTTTTGATAACTTCCACATCAACTACTTCATAGCATTGGTCATTAGCTAGCAAACTGATTGATGGACTCAGTGTAATCTGAGGTGTCCATAATAACCACAGTGCCACTTCTGTCAGCTTTCATAATACATATGTTTTTGTTTTCACTTAGTCATTTTAATGCAGTTCATTCTCCATAAGTTAGGTTATAAAATGTAGGTTTTTGATCAATACACCTTCTCAAATCATTCTCACAGGTGTGATAAAAAGACTTGTAATGTCTGTTGCAGGGAATGATTATATGTGCTTTTGACTACATTTCTTTTGGAATTTTGGTTGTGAAATCCTGGAATGTCTTTTAGGTACCTCTCCTACTATTTTTTGTTCATATTGCAAAAAAGCTATTAAGAAAAAGAAATGGCATAGTATCTTCTGAAGATTTAGCCTCCTTTACTAAAACTGATATTGTTTTTGAAATCTATTCTGTACTTCCCATTGAGATGTGCATCAATGTTTTCAAAATAAGTAAATAGTGTCTTAATACTTTGCTTAGCATATGTTCCTTTTCATTTTAAACAATTTTGCTAATAATTTAATGGTGTTTGTGAACTTATTTGAAGACTTCTGTCTAGTTCCTTAAATCTCTTATTTATATCATGTTAATTCCTGGATTGTTATTTTTATGGACTGTTTATAAACATGGGGCAAAATTCAATAAAGCCACCACGGAGTGATTTTCCATGTAGGCATAATGGCATGAAGCTTACATGGAAGTAGGTAGCCATGTGATCCAGTAAACAGAGCAGAGGGGTATGCATGAGCCTGCAGATATGGAAGTGTCTGAGGCATGAAAATCACCTGATAAGTAGATGAATTGCATGCAAATGAGGGTGCTGGAGCAATCCATCAAGCAGATGGGCATTCTTGCAGACCCCATGATAGTGTCCATAGTGTACATGGAAACTTTTCATGTACAAGACAGTAAAAATAGAACAAGTGCTGTAAAAGTCCATTTAGAAAGTCAGAAATTGCTTAGTAAGTACAGGTATATGCAAATCTATGCCCTGTGTGTCCAACAATAATGCAAAATAATGTAATATAATTTATTATTTTTTAATGCCCATATTACACTTGCATGGCCCACAGCACTATGCAAACATGCCATTATGAAAAAAAATATATATTAAAAAGTTTAAAAACTAAAAATAAGAAAGGTGTGAGAATAATGCATTATAGGGCCCTGCATTGAGTATTTACAATGGCAGATTTTAGTGGCTGCTAAGGAGGCAGGCCATGGAATAGTGAAGTATCCCGGTTGTGTGCACAGTTCTGTATGCAAATGAGCTGGTGTTACTGAATAGCAAAAAATGGGCTACTGTGTCCGCAGATAAAATCCATGTAGCTCCAAAACTGTGTTGGTGGCCACAAAAGAGCTAGTTGACATCAAAAGGGGGTGTGTCACTATATGTTTAAATGGATTGGAGCTCAGCAGCTCACATTTGTGCTGTGCACCGCTCAGCTAAATGGGGGGGGGGGGCAGTGCTGCTAAGCTTTGTTTAGCTGTGGGGTACGTGTTTTAGCTGGTTTGAGCAATGCTGACCATATCCATCCATGGGGGTGCATCCCCTGACTGCTGAACATTGTTTATACCAGTGACATGGGTTTGCAGACTACACCACAGTGCTTAGCAGAGAAAACTAAAAAAAAAAAAGGAAATTGCCTGTGAAAGCCAATCATGTATAAATTACTGATAACCCCTGTTCCACTTACACTGGGCCATTTAAACCCCACAATGATGTACTTGGCAGGTGGAATGCATCATATTTAGCCAACCATACAGGCTGCATCTGCAGCACACCACTAGAAAGTATGCATACACCCTACAATCTGAGGTTTCCCCCATACTCTGCACCATTAGAGTACAGACTTGGGAATTTTAACTGACAAACTGATAGGGGCTGCTGCTCTGCTACATCTGTATGTGCTAGATGCTGAGGTCAGTGCTAATGCTGAAAATAGGCCAAGACTGAGAAGGAGAAGAATGTTCAGGCCCAGGGTAACCTTCCAGGAGCTACATGAGCTGGAGAGTGTAGAGTGCTACAGTGTAGACAGGGACATAGTACAATAACTCACCATGCTCTGCCGCCCTCAACTCAGACCCAGAGCCAACAGAGGTTACCCCGCACTCCTGAGGAGAGGGCCAGCAGTATGCATCTCTTCTACCATGTAGCACTTTACCCTGAGTTACTGGGTGTCATAGACTGCACTCATGTACACATTAAAGCACTGCCTGGTGAGGAGGGTAGGGTCTATGTCAACCGCAATGGGTGTCACTCCATCAACTACCAGGTTGTGTGCAATGCCCAAGGCATTATCATGAATGTTTGTGCTGGCAGCTCTGGCAATTATCACAACTCCCATATTTGGCATGCATCATAGCTGTACCAAATGTTTTCCAGGGGGACATCCCATAAAGCCATCTTCTGGGGGATGCTGGCTATGCACTGGAACCGTGGATGATGACACCCATCAGAAATGCACATACACCTACCAAAGAATACCATAATGAGGCACACACACAAACTAGGAACATCGTAGAGCATGTGTTTGGGCTACTCAAGTCATGGTGTTGCTGCCTCGATATATCTGGTGGACCCCTGCAGTACTCTCCAGCCACATGTGCACAGATGTTCCAGTATGTGCCATACTACACAGTATAATCCTGTGGAAACATCTGCAGCAGGATTATCACAGGGAAGGGTCACACAGCCCCCCACCAGTGCCAAGGACCCAAAGCCACACCCACAGAATCTTGGAGGAGGAAACCCCTGAGGCTGTCCCTGTAGGCAGATGTAGGCATGCCCAGCATGCCCTGGCCTTGGCAAAGAGGCAACGCATAGCACATGCACTGACAACCTGG
The DNA here is from genome assembly GCF_019279795.1 of Protopterus annectens. Lineage (NCBI taxonomy): Eukaryota > Metazoa > Chordata > Ceratodontiformes > Protopteridae > Protopterus > Protopterus annectens. The sequence goes on along the minus strand of NC_056741.1, from coordinate 1,053,045,096 downwards.
GGTCCTAGGGACTGACACCTTACTCTGACTCACATACATAGTAAAAAGTATGCCAGCCAGACCACATACCCTGTACCTTACCATGTATTGGCAGTGTATTGCTTGCATCAGTCAGAGTCAGAACTGAAGCACAGGTAAATGTATGTGGTACTAGACTATCCTACCATATGTATGGACCTACTACATGTATGCAAGTGAAAAGAGTGGGCTACTTGCAAAGAACTATCATCTATGTGGGACAACAAGTACTCTGTCCAGTACTGGCTGCCCCATAATATGCATTAGGCCACAAGGCAGCAAAACCCACTGCAGTATACAAGGGACATGTCAAACAGCAGGGTCATAGGATAGACACACTACTGTTTGTGCTAGAGTCCCCTACCCCCAACACAGCTGTGTTCCCATACAACTGCAGTAACACTAGGATATAGCAGCTGACCACACAATCCCATGGCTGTCCCAACCAACCTGGCTATATGTTCTATTTCCACAATATGCAGGGTTCAAAGTGTATGTCTGTCTGATGTTGATAGTATAAGGAATTAAACCTCACTTACTGGGGGCTAGTGTGGCTCAGTGGGCTAAGTACATTAGCATGGTTAATGTTGTTCATGGTTCGAATCTGGCTGCAGCTACAACTTTTGCATGTGAGGTACTCCTATGGTAAGAGTCCCATAGACTGTCAATATGTCACAATCTGTTACTGCAAGAAAGCTGGACAAAGTCAGGGACAGAGGGCCAAACCTACAGACATTATACATGCTCTGAGTAACCTAGAAGGTGGCTAGTATAATAGCAGGTTGTAACAAGTCAGATTAGCAGCAGGATGTAAAGGCCATCATGTAACTGTGTCAGTATTTACAACAATTCAGTGGACTCCATTTAGTAGTGTATTACCAGAAAAACACAACTGTCTGAGGAGCACAGTAGATGTATGGGGCAGAATGCTGGACATCCTGCAAAACCTGTACAGTCAGAGGTGTGAAGACTTTAACCCTGTGTGTAGTGTTACATCATGTACTCCAGTCGCAGCATACCTACAAATTCTTAGAGCAGGAAATCTGGACAAAGCCATGAACAGTAGTGGGACAAAGACTAAAATATAAGGAGAAGGATTAACTAGTGACCAGACAAATGTAAAAAGTGCAGAGAATAACAGATTGTGCAGTAGCACAGGTTTCTTCATGTGCATGGAGTCAGTAAATCAAATGTCTGTCATCATTACCTAACATCAGTCTATAATGATTTATTTATTTATTTATTTATTGATATTTGTTAACTGGGTTGGTCCAACTGGGCCAGGAGCCCATTTTCTGTGGAGACCTGAGGAGAAAAGCCCCAATTACATACAGATAAAGTATACATAACAATTTAGTGTACAATTAAAAACATACATAATAGTATAGTGTACGATTTAAAAAACATTCAATTAAATTGGCTAAACACTACAAGTTCACTTAAATTCAGAATTTCAAAGAAAAAATATATATATTATAATGGAGTGTGTACTACAGAGTAGACTTGGGGCTAGGTAGGGTCATGGCAAGTACAACTTTTCATCCTCATAAAGTGAAGTTTGAGTTCTTTCTTAAATTGTAAAGGGTGCGTAATGGAGTGTAATTGGGATGGGAGGTTATTACATGCCTGGGATAGGGCGGATTTATAAAGGCCACTGATGTACCAGAAAATCACAACGCTATATAAAATGTATCATACATATGATGCAAAACACAGTCTATTACAATCTGTACAGTTGCTAGGTATGAGGTCATATATTACATTCAGCACACAGGCGGGGAATCTCTTGGACAAAATATCAGGGAGGTGCTGGACAGATGAATCAGCTGCAGCAGCCAATTGGCTGTCGCACACAAAATCGCGGACTGGAGTACAGGTATATGTCTGGCCTGGAATGACCTTGTAAGTACAAACAGTCACACTGGGCATGCTCCTACACTTAGCTAATTTCAGTCCATGTCTAATACCTCATCTGCCTAAAGAACTAATATGTGAAAATATCTCTGTGCATACAGACAGCTATGTATATGTATCTGTCTCTCCCTATCCCCTCAGACATGATTACCCTTATCTATCGGTATGTGGCAGCATATATATATATATATATATATATATATATATATATATATATATATATATATATATATATATATATATATATATATATATATGGATCTACTTTCAATGAATGAAAGTACGATCCACCAATCTTGACTTACCTGATCCTAATCCACCAAAACTCCATTTAAACGAAACACCGGCCTGCCAAATTCATTTCGCAAAGAAAGGAACCAGTTGTCCACCATGCAAAGGAAACAAAACAGAAAGCAACATAGCCCATCAAAGTGGAGGGCTACACCCCCCCACACCCACCCTACTTCACTATACCAACTCCGAGATCTCACTACATGGGGAAAGGGCACAGTTCACCATGCTGGTCAAGTGGTTTCTTTCCCAGAGAAAGGAATTCGGTAGTATGTTGTTTCATTTAAGTGCAGTTTTGGTGGATTGGGGTCAATTAAGTAAAATTCAGTGGATCGTACTTTCGTTCATTATATTTATATATAGTTATGTATACATATATATATATATATATATATAGAGAGAGAGAGAGAGAGAGCTACAGAAAGGTGTAGAGTGATGTACACCCTCCAAATATATCTATATAGCACAGTTACATAACGCACATACACAGCTACATCTAAGTTGACATCCCTGTGAGATATATATATATATATATATATATATATATATATATATATATATATATATATATATATATATATATATATATATATATATATATATATATATATACATACACACACACACACACACACACACACACACACACACACACACACACACACACACACATATATATATATATATATATATATATATATATATATATACATGTGTATGGGGATGCATGAATGTCCACACCTACATGCAGAATGCTGGGGTTATCCGCACCTACACACACACAACTGTTGTCTGATGGAAAAGACTACGGCTGCATAATGACATAATCTACCCCACCACAGAACCCTGTGCCTGTGGAATGTCACCCTGTAGACAGACAATGGTGAGCAGGTGGTGTAATGTGCAATGGCTGCATCGCAGGACTTGGACAGGCCATATTGTCACTAGCCAATTGTCCACCTAGCAAACTGTGACTGGCCAGAAATGGCAATACTGGTAACTCTAAATACATAGCAGGGTATTAACAGGTACCCCACTGGTACAACACTAGATACAATAACAGCATAAAGCAGGTTCATTTTGCAGGCCACACAGGCTGTGTAAGACAAGGCCACTTTGTGTATCCCACAAGTACTGTGGCTGCAGCCACATGTACACCAGATGTAACCGGTGGCACATGCAAGCAGTACTGTGACCTATTGTGTGTAATAATAGGTAGGTAGGTGTTCTAATCTCACATCTGCCACTGTGTGTGTGTGTGTGTGTGTGTGTGTGTGTGTGTGTGTGTGTGTGTGTGTGTGTGTGTGTGTGTGTGTAGATATTTCCCTTACAGCAGTACAGACATGCCCATCAGGACTATGTCTGTGCAATGTTCAATCATTTTATGGCCCTATGACTAGCAACCTCCTCAACAATGGCCTTCCTGTCAACACTTGCCAATGTCATCTACCTTAACAGCACTGCCTGAAATTTTTAAAACAGATACATTCCATGGCGCATGTGATAAGTACGTCATACTATATTCTCTACTAGATAGGTAGGTGTTTATTCTCAATAAGGGCAAATGTGTGTGTGTGTGTGTGTGTGTGTGTGTGTGTGTGTGTGTGTGTGTGTGTGTGTGTGTGTGTGTGTGTGTGTGTAAATATATGGGGTTGGGAGGGTGGCCTAATGGTTAAGGTGTTTCCCTTACAAACACAAGGTGCAGGGTTTGAGTCTCACAAGGGATAATTGGCTAGGCTTAAAATAGCTTGCAAGGACAGTTAACCTAGTACTAATCTATGAACCTATGAACCTATATCCCCTTGCAGCAGTGTGCTTGTCTCACCTATCTGTGTGCAATGATTATGCATTTTAAGACCCTGTGCCTACCTGCCCACCTCCCCATTGGCCTCCTTTACAAGGCCTGCTGGTGTCATCCACCTTAACAGCAGTGGCTGACAATCTCAAAACAGATGAGCTCTGTAGCGCACGTGATAAGTACTTAGTGCTATTGTGTATATTACTAGACATGTAGAGGTTCTAATTTCAATAAAGGCAACTATGTGAATGTGTGTATAAATATATCCCATTGCAGCAGTCTATCTTTCTGTGTTCAGTGGTTATACATTTTAATGCCCTGTAAATAGCTGTTGCACCTAAATAGCCTACATCTACCTTGGCATAAATGCTGTCTGTCACCACCTGCATTAGTTGGTACAAAACACCAAGGTGACATGTGTCATGGGTACCCTGCCTTGGGTATGCATGTAGGATTATGCTGTCTGCCCCCATTGTCCCTGACACACTGTTCTACACATAAGCACCTAGGTAACCATGCACATATGCAGCCGTTCCTTGCTCATGTCATATTTCCGCTGTGCTGCCATGCCATACTGAGCTGCTGTATTGCCACCAAATCTCCACAGCGTAGTCACTCAGACCCCTGGAACAGAAACATAGACAGTTCTGAGAGACACCTGTCATTCTGCAATACAACCGCCAACCTAACATCATGCAACAAAGGTACAAACACTTTGACAAAGGAGAAGAGCCAATACAACCATAATATATTGCCACATATAAATACCCCTCATAGATATATATATATATATATATATATATATATATATATATATATATATATATATATATATATATATATACATATATATATATATATGGTTCTACCTCACATAAACGAAACACCAAAACACCGACAATGCAATCACCGAAACCACATAACCGACAGTACAAAAACACGAAATTCCACATGCCCGACAACAAAATAACCGAAGGTACACAAACACGAAACCTCATACACTTTGCACACCACAATCAACAAACAAAACACATTCCCCGTACAAAAACCACATACACAACACAAGCACACCAAAATCCCTACAAAACCACACTAAACCTCACATACACAACTACCTACAACCCTAACCCAAACCCTAACCCTAAGGTCCGTCACTACCGCACACTTACCTGACCCGCTCCTAACCCTAACTCACTTATCCCACTAACCCAAACACAATCACTACCGCACACTTACCTGACCGCTCCTAACCCTAACTCACTTAACCCACCCCTATCCACACTTACCTTACTGCACCCTAATGTCCATCATGCATACTTACACAGCCTTTTCCCATTTCGCATCCTGGCCGGTGCTTTCATCCGTTGGGTCGGTCTTCTGCTTGTCGATCTTCTAGGTCCCGTTGGTCTTCTGCTGTCGATCTTCTGGGGCTCGCGATTTCTGTGTCGATGTTCCGCATGTCGTTGAAGTGAGGTAGAACCATATATATATATATATATATATATATATATATATATATATATATATATATAAATACCTATACCTTTATATGTATATATATATATATATATATATATATATATATATATATTTATACATATTTTTTGTATTAATCATGTTTTTATATTTATTTGTAAGTCTTATACTTATTTTGTACGTGTTTTAAATGTCTATTAATTGCTTGTTAGTCATATGATTTCCTGGAGGAGTATTTACAAGTGGCAATGTATTATGGTTAATTTGTTTCTGAAGAAGTCTTTGGATATACTCTGATGAAAGCACTAAAACTGTTTTCATTAAAATTGGTTTGTCTTAGTTCTGGTGTGGCTTGGCTCTTCTCTTTCATTTTAATGCATGGTTCTTGGTCTTTGAACATGTCTACAAACACTTTGATGTGTACTCATGACACATGCCAGCATACAGCACCTGTCATGGCATAATACTACTGCACTACAAAATGTCATGCAATATAATATAGTAACTCTGTGCTTCAAACACATATTTGCATGTCCCTGCATCAATGGTATGCATGGCAGGGATGTGGCACAGGTATCATCACATCCACAGGGTGTGGTGTGGGGCTGCCAGAGGACTAGACTGTGCCAAACAATTGACATTGTGTCTATGAGTCAGGAAGGGGAGCTGGACAGCTGGGCCATGGAGAGGTGCCATGTTTGTCTGTTTGTGACCTGCATGTGACAGTGACATTTGAATGTGTGTGTGTGTGTGTGTGTGTGTGTGTGTGTGTGTGTGTGTGTGTGTACATATTCAAGCCAGGTGCTAGCCCTACACATGTTGGACAGCTGTGGACCATACATGGCAAAGTGGACAGTTCACCATCTCTGGCCATGAACAGGGGAACTGGCTCTGCCAGGAGTGGCATTGGCACCACCATGCCTAGGGTGAGATGTGGTGCTAGTTGCTGATGGTGACTGGTGTCTGCTGGGCCTGTGTCCCTCATGGGACTGCCCAGAACCATATGCCCATGGCCTGCCACATAATGGTGTGGATAGCACACTCCCTTCTGTAGTGCTGGAGGTACTGCCACTAAGGGAGCATGAGTGTGCACAGCCACGTGGACTCTCAGCGGATGTTTTTGCTGATCAATGTCCAAGTGTCCAATGCCCTACTCTCGCCAGATGTTCCAGCACAAGCAATGTGCTGTCAAGGACTGACAATGTCTCACCCCACTGTCTGTCCACCACATCAGTGAAACGATCCATGGCATTACCAATGCGGTGGAAGGGGTCATGGATGCCAGACTGTGCTGCATCCATGATCCTGAGCATCTGCATTCGGAACATGCCTGTGCCTCCATGATGGACTGAAACATGCATTGAGGACCCGTAATGGGACACCTGTGACAGGTTGTGGATAGGCAGCAGTCCCCCTGTCAATCTACCTGTGTGGGACCTCACCAGCTCTCTGGCTATGGCTAGTATCAACACTCACTGATGCCATTGTTGCCACACTCTCCTGTTTGATGCCACCACACTCTGACTGTCCAATATCTGTGTCTGCAGGGGACTGGGTATGTGTGGGCATACTGACTGTGTGCAGGGACAATAAGTGAGGAAGAGGGATGTCAACCCATGGGACAGATTCATCCCCCAATAACTCCTCCTGTCCCTCCCTTTGGCCACCATCATCATCAGAGTCTGATGAGACACTAACATCAGGTTGCGAGTGGCTAAACACTCCAACCCCCACGGTCACCTGTGAGGAGTAAGACAAAATAAGTACATTACTGTCTGCACTATTATTTATAGTGCTACACACACACACACACACACACACACACACACACACACACACACACACACACACACACACACACACACACACACACACACACACACACACACGCATACACGTGAGAAGCCACAACTGCATTACACATACCACATCTTATTTCTGATCCCATGCACAACACACAAGCAGACTACAACATAAACAGACAAGACAGGCCTTTTATAACATGCACTGCAGCTTTGACTGGTTAATGTTGCCACTGCTATACTCCTGTGAGATAATTAATATGTCAGTGTATGTGATAGCCCTACACCTAAAACACAGTGCACCCGTCATGAGCATACTATTGCCTCCTGCATAGATCTTCTCAAAAATAAGTGAAAATGTGTTACTGCTTTTGCAAATATACAACTGTGATTACCAATTCAATGCACTTCAGTTAACCCCTTGTGTAGTGCATTAGTATTGTGCGCTGGCTAAGCATATCAGTTGTGTCTATAGCAAAATGGCAGCCCTTAACATTCTTAAGGAACATCTGATCCATAAAACAATAGTATCACACTTACTGGGTACAGAACCTTGGACTCCGATCACACCTAATATACCTATGGAAATGTGAGGGATAGGTATTGTCAGCAATACCAAATGTGGCATTGTTACATGATAATATGTGCATATATCAACATGCACAGTAGATAATTTAATACTGCCTATGTTGCTCACATTCTGAGTATGTGTGCACAAAGTGGCATTAAAACCAAACCCACCCCCAATGCAGATAGACCTGACACCCATGTACTGGTATGAAGAGGCTGCCACAATGACTGAAAAAGTATTGCAATGATGATCACAGGAGGCTTACATGGACACTCCTCTGCTGTGGATGCTGTGGCACCCACCTCCATGATGTAAGGGGTGATGGATGCTTGGGAGCTGGTGGTTGATCCCAGGTTCACCAGGAATTCCTCTGTGACTGAGAGTGGTTGTTCTGCAGTAGGCCCTCCACCAGTGCCAGCATGGTCCCTGGCTACAGTGGTAGCCCTTTTCAATGCAGCATTGACCATATCTGTTGATTGGTGTTGGACTTGCTCATAGTGTCTGTCTTGTAGCCCTACTTGGTTGAGTGCTGTGATAAAGTCATCCCCCAGTGCTGCATGTTGTTCATGATGCTGGTGACCCCTAGACAGCAGAATTTTGTGATGCAGCTGGAGGACATCCAGGATAACATTATTTTCAGTGGTTGAAGAGAGTGGGTGCCTTTGTCTATACATCCTTTCTGAAAGACAAGAAGAGGGAAGCACATCACAGGACCAGATACATTGGTATCCACTATGTACAGACCCCACACATCCAAATTCACCTGCACTATTCACTGCTAACTCCTACATCATACCCTGCAGTTTATCAACACACTCTGCATGTGGCTATCAGCAACATAGTAGCAATGCCATTTATGTCCCTGTTTGCCATGACAGAGTGTGCTGTATGTCTCCACACCCATCAATGTCATCTACTGTGGTCTGCCCCCTATTGGTAACATTCCAATACCATAGCATACAGCCACTGTCAGAAAATAGGTGTTTGTTATTGCAAGTATATGTGGACAGTCCAGCAACATCAGTGTGCCACAATGACAGACAGCAATGCAAACACGCTGTAGGATATCTTCCCTGTATGTGTCCTACATCTCCAGTACACAGATCTTTATGGAATGTGTAAGTGTGCCTGATATATGTGGTCCTTTTACCATAAACATGTTTATGTCTGGAAAATGGTTAGACAATAATTGATGGTTGTTCTCAGAATGTAGGAAATCTGGCTGTCACACACCAAAACTCTCAGAAAAACAGTTATGCAAAAGTAATATCTGTTATCTGTATTCATACCCTTAATTGTATGACAAATATGTACACTCTGACACTGAGGTTGTGCTTGTGTCCCCCCACTAATAATGGCTATGACCTGAATTCCTGCTGTAGGGGGTTGCCAAGTATGCTAGCCATAGCTCTTAAGTGATGAGGTATGACTGTTGGGGTCTCCTTCACATGGTCGACATTTCAGAATGTCAAAGACCATATGGCCGAGACCATATGATTGACATTCAAAATGTCGACCATGCAAAACTGGCATCACCAAACAGTGCAGAATGGAAATATCATACCAATCTGTGGCTCAGACTTGCTAATTACATCCAGGACAGCTGGGTTGCACTTCCATTAGCCAATGACATGGCACAACAGTGCAATATTTAAGTTATTCATGTAGGCCTTGGCCCCTTTCTTAGTCTGTGAGATGGACATTAGTGAGGTGTGGAGACTACAGAATCATAGAGGGTAGGTACAAATACTGTCCACTGTTGAGATTATTTATAAGGCATGTCCATTGTTTTGCATGCTATGTTTGGCCATTGTCAAATGACTTTGTGATTATCTGGCAGTTCAGTGTTAAACATTGTGGGTTCAGGTCAGTAAGAGGGAAGAGACATGTGAGTGTCAGATGTCATACCCATCAGAATATGCATGCTGCTGCAGTAGCTGCTGGTCTATCAGCTCTGTATGTTTGTAGCGGCAGATGGTGACACATGTCCCTGTCACTTGACCTTTGCCTCCTACCCCTTTATGTATAGGTTCATAGGTTCATAGGTAGGTACTAGGCTATTGGCCCTGTTCTGTTTATTGTGGTGACAAGGTTTAGGTCCCTAGAGCATGTAGCTCAGGGGATTGGGATTTCTTTAAGTGGAGCATGTCCAACAGCTCTGGGTTTGACATAGCTTTGTATGTTAGGCAGAGATCGCCTCTGAGTAGGCAATATATGACGAAGTAAAGCTGGAGTTTTTTGAGACGGTCTGCATAGGGCATCTGTTTGGGGCCGGTAATCCTCTTTGTGAGGTATTTCTGTGGCATTTCTAGTTTTGTAGACGACTTGTGAGGTACATACCAAAATGGGCATTGTGTGGGTGTTGTATGGATCCCTTGTTCTAGGGGGTTGTGAGGTATGGTAGGTCTATAGCAGGTAGCTAAATATACAGCTTCATATTTTGCAGGCTGCAGCTGCTGATTTTTTGCCTAGGACTCATAGTGGGGAATGTGAACACCTTGGAGGACAGAAAGCTGTATGTGTCCCTGAGAGAGCAGTGTCAGCTCTGTCATTACAGCAGAGACAAGCTAAGGGTACCCATAACAGTCATTTCAAGGCATGTGCCTAAGGTACCTCTGTTATGTAACAGTGCTAATCAAAGAGTAGTAGGCGAGGTATAGGTAGGCTATATGAATATCTGCAGTGTGTCCCTACCTACAGGCCTTTGGCTTGCTAACATGGGTAGCAGTTAATTCAGTAGCAGCAACCTGTTAGTTTAAAACTGCATGACTCAGTCATTATTTGCTGTATTCAGAAGAATGTAAGTGAACTGCAACACACTGGATTCAAACCCAGGACTGTGGGCGGGAAAATGTACTGCAGCAAAGCATTTAACAGACTGAGCTAGTGTTGTATCAGCTGTATTTGCCAAATATATGTGATTGCATATGGTCTGTGACACAGGAATTGCATTATCATGTGTTTTCTGATGGGTATGGCATGTGCCACTCAAATGTCTATCATGGTTTTCTAACATCAATTTTTAAAGACTTGCCAGTACTTTAGCAGACAGATATGTTTTTGAGAAAACCATGTCAAAACTAGAGGCACAAATGTAGACATATTTCAACAGTCTGTACAGTTGACAGCTATACCTGCTCTCCTAGGCCTCACTTACATTCATTATAATTTATTTGGCTGTGTACTGGTGTAGTGTCTGCATCCCAAATACACTGCCAATTTCTCCATTATATGTACTTGTAGTGCATCAGTGGCAAACAGGATATGTTGGTGGAGCACCTGTTTTAATTCAGAGCTGAGTAGCCTAGTGATCTAATGCACTGTGCTGTAGTTGACAGGCACCCAGGTTTAAGGTGTAGCAGGGGTGATTATTTTTCAGGTGTGCCTAACACTGTGAAAAATACATAAGATGTTTAAGGCACTTTTAAGCAGGTTTAAGTGGGTTTGCATGGTATACTGTTTAGCTCCACACAAACCTGTGCTAAAAAGAAAAAAAGGAAAAGAAAAATGGGGTGTTAGGAAAGTGGTGAAATTAGGGCAAGCAGGGGCAAAACATACTGAAAGGCTAGTTGGGTTGTGCGGGAAGGGTATATGGAAGAACCATAGCTTTTCATTTATTCTACAGCAACAGCTGTGCAGGTTTGCAATTTGGAGCCTCATACCCCAGAAAGAGGGGTGAGGGCAACATAAATCTGTTCATTAATTAATGTATTGATTACTTGTGTCCAGTGGACACATGTGCAAAATGGAGAGCTATGTATGGGGTGATCGTTTTTGTGGGACAGGAGCCCTTTTTTTAAGGAGAGAGTGGAATGTTGGGGAAGGGATATAGGTACATGTAGGGAAGCAGGCTAGGTAATAGAGGTTGCATTTGTGGACAGACAAGACAGCATACAGGGGCAGTGTGTGACACATGAGGGGGTTAAACACCCTGGATGGGGAGGGTGTTGTGTAATCAGAGGTACATGTGCCCTCATACAGCAGCAGTGTGACTGAGCTTCCCACCCATGGACATTCAACACTGCTCCTTCATTGCTCCGAAGGTGGCTGTGCTGGATGCTGGGCACCAGGGCCACCAGGCCCCAACAGGTTGACAAGTCTTCCCCTCAATCCAATGCAAGTGTTGCTCATACCCATGATGAACTATCCTGCTCAACATCACTGGTAGCTGAGCATGGGTGACAACCCTCCCTCCACCGCTTGTCTGGGTGGAATGGGCCCCATCTCCTGAGGCAGATCCACCCATAGGTGGTGCAGAGCCAACAGAGGGGGCACAACCAGTTTGGGTCCCCTACATGCTGGGACCCAGTGCTACAGCCAGCTGAGGTAGGGTAGGCAGATTGCTAGGAAGCGGCCTACCCAGTCGAGCTGTGGTGTTGAGGTATTTCAATGTGTATAGATTAGTAATGAACAGATCATTTAGTTAGTTGCAACAGCATGCCAAAACATTGCAAATAACCCAGTAAACCATAACCAATGTATAACAATAATAAATTATTATGAAGATAAGGGGTAGGGGGAGAGAGAAATACAGACAATTAATACCAGTATAGGCTATATAGTTTGCAACAGTACTGTTATATACTCTACAGATCTGCCCTTTTTTATGTGACAGTGCCCTTTAGCTGCTGTAGTACATACATACCTGTCAAGCTATCTGCATGGGACAGTATGGGCCATGCAGTAACACCTACAGGTACACAACTACAGAGGACTATTACATGTCAGGTGGACTTATATAACTACCAAGGTTTACTGTGGACTGATGTGTGACTGTGCTATTTACATAATCAGGTCGATGACAGATTTGTGACATAGGGAATAAGCAACAGTGATTACAGCCTGTGACAGCATGGCACTTGAGAGAAATGTATCGTGTACAGTACAGAAAATAAACAACTGTCATGCCATCTTTGACAAGCATGGGGTTAGACTGTCAGCAAACATTCACAGACACTCCAGGCATACAGCCATACCAAGATTACACATTTTATTTATTGTATTATATTTTATTAGTAGTGTACTTGTTGCCTTTATTTTATGAAGTCTTTTCACATTTGTGATCAATGCTGTTAACAGTCTGTTACATCTAAACACACAAATTATTAACCCATAATAATGGCTGCCACACCCGTTTACCTGTAATTCCTGTGGGGAGAACATCTGTTAACAATACATTACTGATTCAGTAATATTTGTTAGTACCTGCCACTGGATTTGAATCCTGGTCTGTGTGTGATAAAATGTACATCAGACACAGTAGTTAACCAACGGAGCTACTGAGCCACAGCTGATTATTGACTGACTGATATTTGCCTAGAATTCACCAGGAAACAAAATATGACCTGGTAATAGTAGTACAGTTTTATTCAAGACTGCAGTGACAATTGAACACACATGCAAGAGATTCATGCATGACAGAGATACTAAGTAAACTGTACATTAATACACAGAATGCAGGTGTACACAATAAACTCTTAGTGGGTGGAAATATCTATGATGAGTACAAACCATATCAGAGTATTGGGTTGGCTACCTGACCCATATACAGTTGCAGATAATATATTTGCAGTCTACAGCTATTACAGTTTCACACTTGCCTGCAGCACCGTACCTTGGAGCAGGAATGCATATAGCTGAAATGCAATGGTTAACACAAGGCAATACTGATATACACAATATACCTTGGGTGTTCCTGGTACTGCTTCAGATGTTAGTGCAGAAAAAATGTCTTAATGCATATATCTTGTAGTACAGCTCTAAATCTACAGTTTAACATACCACTCTTTTTTAGCTAACCTTGAGTCAATTAGTGGTATTCTTTGTGTTTTTATTTTAGAGCAGATGTCATACTCGATTTCTTGAACAACAGCCCTACTTACACACATATTGCACAACACAGCTTTATCAGGAGTATGTTCCTACAATTATTGTTATATTTTCAAGTCTTTATTAAGCAACCGTTGATATAATGCAGGTGTTGCAATACAGCTGTAATTCCACAATTATTGCAGTAGAAACTTTATTTTGCTAACATTATCAGGTTTCATGCTTTAATCTTTATTGCACTATACTTGACGGTAGTCAGTTATTGCAGTACAGGCCTATGTCCACATTTATTGCAATACACAAATCTGTACTCTCTGTACTTTCTGGTAGTGAATGAATTACTCTATCTTGTGTGTTGGACTATAGATTACAAATTAATCTGTACTCACCACACCATTATACATACCTGTCTATCACACATTCAGAATAGGTATTGTTAAAATAATGCTAACAGTACTTACAAACTTGTCGGGCACCCATCCTGAGCATCCTGGACCCAGGTGTCCAGAAGTCCCCTCCTATGACACTTCTGATAATCATAATAGTGATGGACCTGCTCACCTGTGTGGGGATACCTGTAGCACTGGTGAGATTGCATGACAGCTGATCCCAGGCCTCCACCTTGTACTCTGATCGCTGGAATTGGCCCTGCAGCAGCCATTGTTCATAGTCTTTCAATAGGAGTCCAGCCATGACCCTGGACTCCAGAATGCCTCAACGCTGGGCCCAAAAGTAGGCAACCTCTCTAACACCTGCCATAGTTCCTGCACAGTTCGAACTCCAGCACGTTTTGCTGTATTCCTGCCTGTTGCACTTAATATAGCCTGTTTTCCCCCCACCCTTACACACCATTGGGCCATTTTTAAAAATACGGCATTTCGCTTGGCACCACACAAATCAGCTTAGCTGAGCTGAGCGGTCCTTAAACTGCCACTGTTTAGCAAGGCTTAGCTGTGCACAAACCAGCTAAGCATGGCCAAGCAGTTCTTAAACAGAGATTGTTTTATCAGTGCTTATCATGGCTTAGCAAGATTTAGTAGAACTTAGCTGAGTGCAGCAGATCATGATGGAAAAATAAATGGCATAATTTATCTTGAAAAGATAATTGCTTAGTTTCCCTTCCTTGAATTCAAAACCCACACCTACTGCACAGAAGACCATAACTCTATCCACTTAGGTACGTGGATATGTAAAATGCTGCTATACTTTTACATATACCTTTCAGCTATGTTTGAGCAGTGCTAAGTATTGCACCATGGCATGCAGACACACTCAGCTATGCTTAAACTTGACCTTTGAATCATAAATTAAATGCATCCCGTTTCTATTTTTAGATGTCTGGTATGTGTCAATCACTGTGAGTTGGCTGCACTGATAAAAACTTAAAAAAATATATTTAATACATATGCGTACATTGATATTTTGCACTTTGACAGTGCAGAGGGTGAGTTACTCATCTCCGGACAGAGTAACACACTTCCTAGACTGATTCAATAACCGTGTTACACAACTCTCCCTCATTAAGCACTTTCATTAATATGCATGGTGCGCTACCGAGAGGGTACCACATACATGGCCAAGGTACCTTCCGTGTAGGCTGTATACTATGTCTACATGGATTTTATTAAATCTGGGAGATAATGTGTGAAACATTTTTAGGTACTTTTGTTATAAAGAGTGTCTTGTGACATAATAAATAAAAAGGCCTAGTTATTTTGTTATAAAGAGTGCCATGTGACATAATAAATAAAAAGGCCTGGTTATTATGTCTTGTATACCTGATGCTTCACTAAAATATAAATGCTTATTAGGCAGGCTTACAGGAAACAGAAGAGGTGAATTTACTATTTTTTTTTCTTTCTGGACTGCATGATTATTAATTCTGCAAAATGGGATGTTCCTTGTGAAATGTGATGTGAGTTTTCTATTGTATTAATACAAAAATGACACCTTTCATTTTCTGTACTGAAGACTTTTCTCATTAATTTAATTTATAAGGTTACTGGTTAAAAAATCCAAGCATTACTTCACTGTCAGAGAATAATACAATAAAATTATTTCTTTAATTCTCTCTACCACTGCCTCTCTCTTTCTCATTCCTCCTCCTCTTCTGCTTGGGTTGCAATGTTTATTTATGAAACCCTGTTCTGCATAATCTTCATCTTCCTGTTTCTAACCAATGACTGCATATACTTTGGAGGATATTCTGCACAAGCTTGCTTTTATTCAGATGTCTGCAAGAAAATCAGTTGATTTGATTCACTGTGTAAATATGAGCTTATATTTGTATAAGACATATGAGAGTCTATAAATGTTGGGAATAAATCCATCTCTAACAAAGCAGCAAAATGCAGAGAGTAGTCAAAATCTTATTATATAAAATTGGCATTCTTAAAATACTTTCATACAAATAAGTGTCTGCCAGGACCAACTTTTAATACATATCTCCCACATCATATATATGTGTGCACATACTATATGTATGTATGCGGTCGTGTATCTTTCTGTTTGCTATCTATTCATAAGAATACTGCATTGGGGCTATGTAAATCCAAGCTTACTCAGTACTACAACAAATGATAAAAAAGTAACCTATTTGGCTTTACAAATTCAAATAAAGCAAACAATACTTAAGTTACTTCTGAAAATAATCTTCAGAACACAAAGTCCGGGACACAGACAGTTTTAATATAAAAGTCTAAGACTGTAGGTTACACTCCATAAATTACACTCCACAGGTTAGCTGCAACATGGCTGTCGCAATATACATTTCTATGTCATCTTTTAAATGACAATCCAGATGAGGAACTAACTTTCTGACTTAATGCTTTTAGGCTACTTCATTTTATACCACTTTCATTATCAATTAAAATCTTATCCAGTTAAATTCTGCAAGAATATTTGTTCACTCCATAGTATACTATGCACTCTGAGTGTGCATTTAAAAAACTCAAGCACCTTCTCCATAAACATCATGTTATAACAACCCCAGTACTACACAAAACTACAAAGTAGGAATCATAACAATTGACTGCAGTTCTTGACCAACCCTTCAAAATTTCTGTTGGCTAGGCCAGGCTTGCGAAGTACTGTATAGGTTCATAGGTTGGTACTAGGCTATCGGCCCTTGAGCCTATACAAGCCTAGCCATAACAATTCCCTTGTTATTTCTTCCCACAGTATTTACTGTTGGAGGCGTAGAGTTTAGTGGCCCAAGAAGCATAATTATGGTGGGGCAAAAGGGGCAGCTGACCCTAGCACAAGGTGTTAGTGGGTGTAATTGGCAGATGCCAACACTTGCTAGCCCAGTAGAAAGATCCATTTCCTTACTTGCTTTTCTAAATGCCAG